>NW_024412645.1:1005425-1030694 GCF_014898765.1 Herpailurus yagouaroundi | reverse complement strand
GCCTCCCTGCCCCTTCCCGGCCCCCTACCCTCCCCAGGACCCATGCGGACTGCCCGCAGCTCCTGGACACAGAGGACATGGTGCGGCTTCGAGAGCCTGACTGGAAGTGCGTGTACACGTACATCCAGGAGTTCTACCGCTGTCTGGTCCAGAAGGGGCTGGTAAAAACCAAAAAGTCCTAACCCCTGCTCAGGGGCCCCACGGTGAGAAACGCCTCCTCGCCTACCTGCACTGTATGCTGGAATCTGCTCAGAGGGGCCCAGAGAGAGACTGGGAGGTGGGTGGGAGAAGCAAGGGGACCCCGAGAAGAGCCAGAAGGAGCCAGACATGGCCATGTCTTCTGGTAGTTCAGGGCCTAGCAGGCAAGACCGTTCTTTTAATGGGGCAGTGATGACCCACATGAGCAGGACTGAGATGGAGGAAGCCCAGGAAGGAACCCCAGAGGAGGTACCTGACCCAGCCTACAGGTCCAGGACAGCTATCTGAAAAAAGTGCAAACCAAGCTAGGCTCTGAATAACAAGTTCAGGCTAGAGGAGGGAGAGGGAGTCCCAGGCAGCAGGGTGAGTCTATGTACAGGGCTGGGGGCGAGAGAGATGGAGAGCGTAGCATACATACTCAGGAAGGGAAGGAAGTTTAGTCTGGGTTTGAAGGGGAGAAGAGAAGGAAGTTTAGTCTGCATATGAAGGGCAGAAGGGAAGGAAGTTTAGTCTGGGCTTGAAGAGGAGAAGGGGCCACAGGAGTTTGAACTTCCTCCTAAAGACAGGAGTCATAAAAGATTTCCAAACAGAGAAGGGGTCTGGTTAGCATTCTAGAACAATGTCTGGATGAGGGATGGGGGTGGTGAAGGAATGTGCTAGATAGCTGGAGCAACTTAGAAGTAGGAGAGGCTGACTGATGGATTCAGTTTGGGGGTAGGGGGAGAAGGAGGCTCAAGAAAGCCTACTAGGCCTCAGGTTTGGGCACTGGGGAATTGGTGGTGCCACACTCCTTGGAGAGCTCAAGAGCAGGGCCAGTATAACAGGAAGATGTTTCTGGTTAGGGTTCTGGGTCTTCAAATCAGCTATGACATTTTCTCTCTAGTTACCTTACCTCATGGCTACAGTAGGAATTCAGGTCCTGAGCTAACTGTCCATTCCAGACAAGTTGCTCAGAGAAGGGAGAGAGGTGGCTCAGAGTCTTGGAGGTTTTAGGTCAAGAGACTGCTGGAAACTAGAACTCCATATTCCCTACTTAGAGGCTCTTTTCTCTACCCCATCACTTTTCCCACCCATTGTGCAGAGAGAAGAAAAGTCAAAGACCCAGAGGGAGGGGATTCCCCAAATGAGTCAGGGACAGAGCTAGGGATGTACTCAGATGCCCCTCAGGGCCTGGAGCCATGTGGGAGGCAGCCCACATGTGTACACATCCACCCCTAGATAAGCCGTGCAGGTGAGAGGAGGATGGGTTTGGTTTTGTCTCCAGGTCATATATGGACTTACAAGCTGCTGCCCAGCAGACTGGCCTGGAGGGAAAGGGGCCCAGCCCAGCCCTGATCCAGTTGGAAAGTGTGACTCAGCTGTGCTGTTGCTCGAATTGCCCTCTGTTTGGCCTGTCACTGGGGCAGCTGAAGCCCTGAGCTGTGAGCCCCAGTGTAAGCAATGGCTTTATAAGGTCTCCAGGGAAGACACCAGAGGTGGGAGGGAGCTCCACGCTGGGGAGCCCAGGATCCCTGAAGAGATAGCCACAGTTTGAAGAAACTGCACAGAGAGGCTGCCTTCTTCACCACAGTATAGCTGGGAAAATAAGTCCGGTCTGGGGCAGAGATGCCAAGGGCACATAGCACATCGGCAACAGAGTCAGAAACCCCCTCACTCATCTAAGTGCTCCCAAGGTCTCAAATGAGGCAGAGAACTTGTTGCTATAAAGATGGGAAAGTTGAGTCACAGAACAGGGCAGGGCTTTATCTAGCACACACAGGTGATCAAGGGTACAGTGTGGACTGAAACAGAGGTCTTCTGCCTCCCAAGCTTCTTTATGAAGGAGTCTAGGTGAGCTAGGAATAGGCTCCAGTCCTACCATGGTCCCAGGTTTGACCTTGAAGGCACAAGATGGAAGGTAGTCCTGGGCCCATTGGTGTGTTACCGATAGGAGCCGTTCTTCCCTGTATGCTTTCCCTGCCAAAGGAAACTCCGTTAACGTGGACTTACGGGAGGGGGCAAGGCAGAAGAGGACTTGCTCTGGGAGAGGAGGGGAAATGGAGCCAGGGAGCAAACTCTAGCTTTAGAGCTCTGGGGCTGTCAGTTGCTTAGTAGCTGCAGTCCATTCACCCCAGAGTGGGGAGATGACTCTTCAGTAGGGAAGAGGGGCTCCAGACAGGTGTCAACACCCAGGGCTGGGGCACTTAAGTCCCAGGAGGCCCAGCCTTGTACCTACCAAGCTATGGGAACTGAAACAAATGAATTCTGCTCTGTGACTCAGTCTCCCTCTGTAAAGTATGGCTGGAACTCTGGAGGATGACAGATGGATGGTCCCACTCTTGAGCGTGTTGTAGGTGTCCTGTCTGTATTGCTTGGGACCCTCATCTGCTTCTCCTGCTCTACCCAAGGAGGGGGGTAAGGGTTAAAGAACTACACACACACACACACACACACACACACAGTGTCTTCTACCTCCTGTAGCAGGATTGTCCCCTGGGGCAAGGACAGGGGTTCCTAGGCCTCTCTACAGGAGGTACCAGGCCCGGCATCTGAGAGATGCCCAGAGGGTCACTGGGGCGGGTCCTGGCTGCAGAGAAAGGTGTGCCATTGGTAAGGCCCCTCTGGATTCAATGGCCCAACCCAGAGGCTGTTGCCAGCTGGAGTGTGCCATTGAGGGTATGCAGGAAGTGGCCCTCCAGAGAGAATATGGGTGAGGTCTGGAGTCAGGAACCTCCAGGGCTAGGGGTAGAGACCTGGACCCTGCCCGGAGTGGGATGGGGAATGGCTCTCCTCCCATCTCCACCCACACCTGCTAGGCCTAGCTCCCCATAGTGATGCTTCTAGGCTTGGGTCAGTGGGCCCTGGGGTTTCCTGTCTTCCCAGAAAGCTTTTATCCCTTCACTCAATCAAGAATCTGGAGTTTATGGAAGACCAACAGGCTGCAAGCAGTGAAAAGACCTCCGGATAGAGGGTAGCCACAGGAAACGGGGCCAGCACTGACAAGTACCCCCGTGCCCCCTTCCTGCAGGATGCTGGTGGACTGCGTGCCCCTGGTGGAGGTGGAGGACATGATGATCATGGGCAAGAAGCCCGACCCCAAGTGCGTCTTCACCTATGTGCAGTCGCTCTACAACCACCTGAGGCGCCACGAGCTGCGCCTGCGCGGCAAGAATGTCTAGCCTCCCTGCCGGCACGGCCAGCCTACGGCAAGATGACCCCACCATCCAGGCACCATCCCCTCCCTCTGCGCCTGCCCACTGCTGCCCTGTCTGTCGCGACACCTTGCCCCGCATACACACGCTGCGTTTTGATAAATTATTGGTTTTCAACGACCCTGACTCCTCTCAGCCTGTCTTGGGGGTTGAATGGAGGGTAGCTTGGCAAGGTGTGCACACATCCCCACTCCAGCAGCCAAGTATTTGGGGATGCTGGGAGTCTTAGGGGGGCTCCTATTCCCCACCCTCCCGCAACAAAGAAGGAGTCAAGTCTCAGTTAAGGCTGAAGAGGATTTAATTGAGCTGGGGAGGGAAGAAAGGGGGGTTAGCAAGAACCCCCAACTCCATCTCTGCCGGCTCTGGGACGGGGCGTCGGCCCTCAGCGAGGGAGGTGTTCCCGGGACGCTGAGCGCTTCATTCTGTCCCCAGGGCTCAGGCGAGGGAGGGAGCGGGCCCGCATACCCGGACTTAAAGGTCAGCGCGGGCCGGCCCGCATACCTGGACTTAAAGGTCAGCGCGGGCTGGAGCGCCTTCGTCGGGCCTAGCAGGCGCCCGCAGGTACTCTGGGGGAACAGGTTCGTCAGGCGCCGCCTTGCGGTAGAAGCCGAGCTCCTGCACAAGCTCATTAATCTCCTCGCGGGTCATTTCGCTGAGTGGGATTCTCTTGAAGTAGAAGAGGGAGGTCAGTGCACCTCGCCCCGCCCTTAGCCCCGCCCCCCGTCTGGCTTCCAAGGCCTCACCTCCAGTTCTTCGTAGCGGTGGCCCAGCAGGACTAGCTCTGGGTCTGCCCCTGGGAGATGTTTCATTACCATGTTGTGACTAGAGTTGTTAAGGTGGGTTGTGGTGACCTGAGGCAGGTGGGGTCTCCCACCTACGAACAGAAAGTGAATAGCGCTGCCTCTTTAGCCCAGGTAGGGTAGGGATCCACATTTACATGTGAGGAAATTAGAGTTCAAAGAAGCAAAGGGCCCTCTTTTTCTGTGTCAGTGGCAACCATCACTAGTCAATTTCTCTTGCCTACCACCTAGAAATTCTCTGGCCAGTCACTATCAATCAATTCCACTTGTCAGATGAAAACCATTTGTCATCCCTATCTGTGAAGTTAAGTGGAAGGAGATTCTCCCAGATCCTCCTCCCCACTCTCCCTCCCCCAGAACGGAAAAAAGGATACTATAAAGGGATATCCTGGGTGACGAAGGCCTTCACCTGGGGAAGAACCAGAGCATCAGACCCCAACCACCTTCAAACACCAACAGGAAACTGAAGCCTGCTAAGGTCACACGCCCTTGACTCCCATCCCAGGGAACTTCCCCCACCCAATCTTTGGGATGTTACCCTCCCCTCAAGTTCAGTGGTGACAGAGCTGGAGACCCCTTTCCTTCAAACTTACCTCCTTCAGGCGATTCAGCTGTCATCCCCCACAGGTCTGGAGGGAGACAAAAAGGGATAGGTCAGAAGTCCTTTATGTCTGCCCCAACCACACCCTCCAGACCATTTTACCCTCATCCCAGAGTTGGGTGGGGCTATGGATTACCCCTGGAACAGCAGCTCCCAAGGTATGGAGATGGAGGTTCCTTATGGGCAAAAGGGGGAACTCTGTAAAGATGGGAAAACTGAGGCTTATGAACATCAGGAGAGAGAAGAGCAAGACCAGAGACCCAAAGGGCACTTACCAGCCTTGGGGCTGTTGCCTGCACACCTTACTGACTGTTGACTCACTCCCAATCAATGCCCAAAAGAAATGATTACTCTACTTCTTTCAGGCAGTAGAGACCGGGGCCTGGTCTTTGGCCCCTAAAGCCTCAGGGTGAAGGCAGACCAGAAGTAAACAGCTCAGAATTGCCCTGGGAGATCCCATTAGAGATACTTGCCATCTGGTCCCTATCTAACCCCATGAAGAACTGCCCCTCCATTTGGTTGCTTCCCCAACATGGGGGGGGGTGCTCTCCCCCAGCACTCCCAGAGGGAGAGTGTCACCTCCCAGCAGGAGTCTAGACCCCAGGAACACCCATTCTAGTCTTCCCTCCTCCTCCTCCTCCCCCTCCTTTTGTCAGACAGTAAACTAAGACCCGTAGAGGATCTGTGATGATTCAAGTCACACACAAAACAGGGGCTCTGGCGGGTAATTTCCCCACAGAGGAGGATGAGGGACTACTGCTGAGTTAAGTGTTGGTAATGCAGTTGGCTTTTGCGTGGTGGGGCAAGCGCCCAGAGTCTTCCTTCCCTCAGGCAAGGGAGACACAACCGGAACTGGGGTGGGGGAGGAATTCCAGTAAAAACTGGAATAATGGGAGGATGTAAAGTTGGGCTCCAGAGGGCAAGTTTAGAAGAGTCACAGGCCCGGAGTAGAGTTAGGGGACAGGGCCAGTGTGTCTGGGGACCCGCTGTCCGGCCGGATGGGAAACTGGGGCGGAGTTGGTATTTCCAGGCCGCAAGATCGCATGTCTGGGGGCTGCCACGGTGGGTGCTGGGGCGTCCTGAGGCTGGGGAGAGGGGAGGGATGGTTCTGGCCCTGAGGGGAATTTGGGAGTCGGGAGGGTCGTCGGGTCAAAATGAGCGGTGATTCCAAGGCTAAAAGGCCACAGGGTTGTGGGTAGTGGTCCCTGAGCTAGGGACCAGCGCACTTACCTCTACCCGGGCTCGGGCCAGGCCGTGCAAGCGGTTCCAGTCGGGCCGGAAGGTGGTGACGGCAGCCGCAAGAGCCGCAAGAAGCAGCAGCAGGGGCGGTGGAGGAAGCGGGAGGTGCATCGGAACCGGGCCGAAGATGATCCGCAAGAAGGAGGCGAACCGCTGGGCCCCTGCGCCACGTCTGGGTCCACCGGCTGGCCCCGCCCCCACTCAAGGCCCCACCCAGCTAGGGACCACGCCCCTAGCTGTCGGTCTCCTCCCCAGGGGCCTCTAGCTCTCTCCCAGCGAGGTTCGGGGTCTTCTCTGGTCCGAAATCTCCTCTGGCCCTCAGGGCTCTAATTTTCCAGCCCCAAGAGTGTCCACGCTCCCTCTGCCTGCCGAGAGCGTAGAAGCTACGGCAGGATGAGGCCAGACAATGCTCCCTTACGCCGGCAGGGGGCGCGGGAGGGATGCAGACAAGGGAGTTTCTGGGCCAACCACTCGACTCGAAGATGGGGGAAACTGAGGCTTGAGGAATTCTTGTTTGTGTCTTTTATTGCTTTGGATGAAATTCTGATCTAGGTTTCAAGCCCCTGGAGTACACATGATGGCGGACTGTGCAATGTTACGTACTTTGTAGGGGCTGGGAGGATAAAAGTATTAATACACATAAAGCTCTTTAGAACAGTACCGGGAACATTGTTAGCTTTCATTATTTCATTTCTTACCTCATAAAGGTCCTGTGCACTCTGTTTTGCAAGTTGAGAGACAGGCTTAGAAAAGTAGAGCGATGAGGTTGTGGATCTGGGATTTGAACCTGAAACATCCCTGTGCTCATCTCATCAAACCAATGATGACTGGATAAGGACACCACCTCCCCTCTTTAAGCCTGAGGCAGACACAGCAAATTAATCACGGTGCTCTTTCTTGTTAAATCTAGACTGGGAACAGAATCCTTCTCAACATCAAGCCAAAGCTGCATAATGACTTTCATAGACCTTTAGGCATTTCTGCCTTCCTGGGCCTTTTCGTCCATTAAAATAAATAAATAAATAAATAAATATCCATTAAATATTGCATTTTACAACTGCTTTGATTTAAAAAAATGAATACAATCTTGACTGGATTAATTATATGTTTTTTTCTTTTAATTTTAAAAGAAATGAAAATTAAAACATATTCATAACCTCTAAAAGTGTCATGGGCCCTAGACACCGAGCCTAATGGATGAAGTCAGGTTTCTTTGCTTATACCCTGCTATTTCACATTCATTGAATTGATTGTAAAGATATAATAATAATAGGATTAGAGTTGTTATTTAATACCCATTCTTTGTAAATACATTAGGGGCTGTAAATATAATTAGTTTTGTCCAGACTATTGACATGATAAGCTATGTCTAACACTCTATTTACTGCTGTGGAAATGTGAATTCATCCGAGTTTTCTGAGGGGCAATTTGACTCAACAAATCAAAACCCTAAAAGCATTTCTTCTACCCAGTCATTCCACTTGTCAGAATTTGGCCCAAAGTAATCATCAGAGAAGGGACCAATTGTTAGGTTATCAAAACATTGTTTACCCAGCTGTGGACTTCGGGGTCCATGCTCTGGCTCAAATTCTGATGCCCAAGGCATGGGCAGTGGTGTCTGTGGGAGGAGCTGCTGAGTGTCGCTGGGCACTGGATTCCCTGTACCTTCCGGCTTTCGCGTTTTGAGGCATGGATTTATGGAACAAAAAGCAAAACTGGAGTTTCCCTGAGGACGAGAAAATTCCACCCATGGACTGCAGCAGCCCCTTCTGCCCAGAAGTTTCTAGACTACTGGCATGTCCTACAGATTTCAGGTGTGCCATACCCACCTCTACCGTTGTATAAGCCAGTTTTTTGCAATAAATCTCTTAATGTATGAAAAACAAACAAACAAACAAACAAGCAAGGGAACCCAGCTGGTTTAGTCAGTAGAGCATGCAACTCTTGATCTTTGGGTCATGAGTTCGAGCCCCACATTGGCTGTGGAGCCTACTTAAAAATAAAATTAAAATATTAAAAATATATATTATTTAAAAAAACAGAAAATGACTGTTTATAATAGTGAAAAACTGGAGTCACAACCTAAGCATGTCACATCAAGGAATGAGTTAAATAAGTGATGCTACCTCCAAAGGATAGAAAATCATGCAGTTGTTTTAAATGATGCAGCATAGTGTTGAATGACATGGAGAATGTTCATAGTTATGGTATTAAAAAAATCAAGCTATAAAACAGTAATATTAGTTGGGAGTTGTGATGCTCTGGGCTGCAAGTCATTGAAACCCCAAGTTAAACTGACTTAAACAATAAATGAAATCTGTTGGCTCAAATAACAAAAAAATTTAATGGCAGGGAGGGCTTCAGGTGAGTTTTGATCCTGTTGATAAAGTCACCAAGACCTGATCTCTCTCCATTCTGCTTTCCATAGTGTCAGCTTGTCATTAGGCCAGTTACCTGCATGGTGTCAAGATGGCTGCCAACAGGACCACAGGCTTCTTTATTCATATCTAATTAAGGGAAGATGATATTTTTTGGTAAACTTCTCAGGAGAGAAAGCAAGCTTTCTTTCCCAATAGCCCTTAGCAAAAGTCTTCTTATATCTCACTAGTCCATACATGATCCAATCATATGGCTAGGGGAATGGAAATTGCTCATTGGCTTAACCAGTTGAGACCCATTCCAGAAGCCTATCAAGGATATGGGCTCCAATGGATGTTGTAGCATCAACAGAGTAGCCAACCAATTTTATAAAATACACATATAAAGATACATATGCCTAGACCGAATAACAGAATTTAGAAGGAAACACCCCAAGAAGTCAAAATGGTCATCTCTTGGTAGATGAAATTACAGGGTGAATTTTTTCTCCTTTATACTTTTTCCCATATTTTCCATAATAAATATGTATTAGCTAAATATAAACAGTAAACATTGTTTACAAAAATAATGGGACAAATGCCATGGGTTCCCTCAACCTTACCCCATACCTCAGCAAGAGCCTCAGAGTGGCTGAAGCCAGTGGTCCCATGGAGCCTGTGGCTTTTCTGCTGACAGAGCCAAACCTCAGTGCCTCATGGGCCCACGTTGTTCACTGGACAGATGCCAACAAACCACTCTCATTGCATTAGCCTAGATGCTGTGGCCTAGAAGGGCCACAGCCTGGGCTGCTGAGGGTTGACTAGCCAGCCAGTGGAACCAGTGGTAGAGACACTGGCCATAACAGTACCGGGAACATTCTGGCATCAGTACCCATGGGAGGCCCAGAGCTCCCAGAACAGATCTCTGCTTGTAAACCATGCCCTTAAGTGGCATTTTGTAATCTAGGCTAGCAGTTTTCCTCAGATGGGTCTGGGTTTGGGGTTTTGTCTCTGATGGGGTCAGACTCAGGGTCTGAGGCAGCCCTTAGCCTAAGGCCAAGTTTAGAACTGAATCTGGGACTGGAGTCAGGGCAGGGCTCAGTCAATAACTGGGCTTGGGCCTCAGTCAGTGACCAGGATCAAGGCTCAGTCTATGACTACACTCAGGGCTCAGCCTTTGACCACATTCCATGCACAGTCTGAATCCAGGGCTTAGTGTGCCACCAGAGTTGTGTGACCTGGGGTCAGAGCTCATTTTGAGGTCAGGATTCAATCAGTGATTTGGCTCCGTGCTCAGTCTGTGTCTGAGACCATAGCTCAATCTGCCACCAGGTTCAGGGGTTAGTTAATGACTAGACTCAGAGCTCAGTCTAGACCTGGGGTTGGGGCTCAGTCTTAAATCAAGGGTTAGTCTGGACTGGGGTTAGAATTCAGTCTGTGACGATGGCTCAGTCTTAGGTGAGGATCAAGGCTTAATCTGGGTCTAGAATCAAGGTCTCAAACTGGGATCAGCCTCAGGGGTTGGATCAGCCTTGGGCCCCAATTGGGTTTAGTACATGTGTAGAGTCACGGTTCAATCTAAGACTTTGGTCAAGGTAAGGTATAGGCTTAGTCTTGGCATGGGATCAGGGCTCAGTTAACACCAAAACTAGGGTTCAAATTGGATCTGGGATCAGGGCCAGGGTTTAGTCTGGCTCTATGCACAGTTCTGAACTCCAGAAAAGCAATTTCTGGATACATGGGAGCCCAGGGCAGGTCAGCCTGCAGGAAACAACAGCCCCCAAGCAAGTTTATATTCTTGCAGTAAGCCTCCCCTTCCTTGCCGAAGCCGGTGTCCTAGAGCCTTCTAACCTACATGGCTCTGCTGCCCAAGATCCCCTCGCACCAGAATAAAAATAGCCACTCACTTCAGAGCAGCTGACAGCGGGTGCTGGGCTGTCTGGGAGGAGGGGGAGCTAAAGAGAGGGAGGAGGGATGCCTGAGCTCAGCTCCAGCTGTGTGACCTTGGGAAAGTCACTCCTTCTCCTTGAACCCATTGCCTGTGGGGCAGAATGGGAGGTGAGGATGACACCTGTGCTCTCGAGAGGGTGAGAATGAGGAGACAATGACATAACACGTGGCACCTCACTCAGTACCAGTAAGGAACCTTGGAGTGAAGGGAGGAGAAATGTTCTTCTGTGCCCTGTATACTTCCTTCTCAGGGAAGACCTCCTTAATGCTTACCTCTTCCACCTTCCCATAATACCCTATGGCACACTGTACATCTCCAGAGATTTATCAGCTAGTGGCCACAGTGTGACTTCCCTTACTGTGGGTCTCAGTCAGGGTGGTCAGGGAGCAAAAGGAAGGAGGGCACACCCTTTTGTACCATTACCATCCTCAGGTGCCCTTGAGAGGTGGCTCAAGGAAAAGGAATAGGAAAGAGAAAGTCTGCCTTCCCTGTTTATGGTGGATTTACTCTGAGCCAAAGGACTATGAGGGCACATATCCAAATTTTGCGCGCTTTCATAGCCCAGACCTTCCATACTCCATTCTTTTGTCCCTGCTCCTCCCTCTGCTTCCCAGGACACTTCTCCTTTTTCCAATTTGGCAATATTGACTCTCCTTCAATGAAGGAATTCAACAGTCACTTCTACGGGGGAGAATTATTCACTCCCTGCCCAGGAACCTTACTCTTTGACCCCTACTGGCTGTGTAATCCCTAGAGCTCAGTTTCTTCCTCTGTCAAATGGGGATCTTATTACCAACCTCACAGGGTTACTATGGAGAGTAAGTGAGATAATTTGTCAATCATCAGCTCCCTCCTTTCCTATTCCTGACCTAAACAGCCTGAAGTGTAGCACTAAGAGTTTCCAAGAGGGGGTTGGACAAGATGTACCCTCTGCCTTAGTGCACCCCCCACCCCGACTCCCTTGAGTGAAAGGAGGGAGCCAGGAGGGGCCTTTGGAGACAGCCATCTCCAGGGGGGCGGTTCTCCCTGGCAGCTGCCCCCAGCCTGCCGCCCGGAGCCCCAGAGCCTGTTATCAACCTCCTGAGTCATCACACCAGGAGCTCAAATATAGCTCTCACCCTGCTCCCTTCTCACCCAGGGTCCGCCCCCCCCCCACCTCCTTCCCCTGGCAAAGCCACATCTGGGTCTCAGAGCCCCTTTCCCTTCCCCCCAGGAATGTAACTAACACTGGGCCACCAGTGATCAGTTTCAGATCAACCAAATGGGCAGGTTGGAGCAGATAATGATGGTGATATTGATGACGATGATGGCACTGGTGATGATAACTTCAGAGCAGCTGCCCTTACTGAGAGCTTGCTTGTGCCGGGCTCCATGCTAAACACTTCATATGTGTTATCTTGTATTTTCACAGCAATCTTAGGTGGTATGTATCATTTTTATCTCCCTTACACAAATCAGAAACCGGAGTGACCTCCCTAGGTAAGTCAGTAGCAGGGCCAGAAACAAAATCCCCTATGGGATCTGACTTCAGGGAGAGAAGATGATAGAAAATCCTGGGCTGTCCCGCAGTGTGCAGGAACGCTCTTCTTGCTCATTTGCATGATATTTGCCTGGCTTCCGAAGGACATTGATGCCCCTGTCCTACCCCTGGATGGCTGAGCCCTATGACAGATCCCAGTCCCTGCCCCCACCCCGCTTCCGGGATTACATCCGAGGCTAGTACTCATGGGGGCCTCAGCTTTCTTTTCTGTACAATAGGAGTCAGAGGACTGGGCAGGGTTAAGTTCAAATTGTCCTTCCCTCTTTAGTGGCTTGAGCACCACCACCATGTCCACTCTCACCTCTTCCTTCACCACCCCCTCCACCTTCACTTTCAGCTCTACCACCATCTCCTCCTCCATCAACATAACACCCCCCACTGTCTCCCTGCCCCTACCTCTCCTTCACCCATTACTATCACCCTCATCACCATCACCACCCTCCCTTCATTCTACCACCTCAACCATTGCCAACATCTATAACCCTTATCACCTCCACCACCTCCATTTATACGAACCATCGCCACAGTCTCCATCATCCGTGTCAGTCCTCCACTTCCAACATCATAATCATGTACATCACTATCTCCACCACTACAGTCACCTCCCCGGTAACCATCACTTCCACCACCCTTCATCACCCCCAGATCCTTTCTACTCCAGGGCCCTAATGTGACCTGGGCCTCTGCTGCTGCAAATCCCAGCCTCACAGAGACGCTGGCCTGGAAACACAGACTAGACCCAGAGACTGTCAAGCAGAGGTGGGAAGCCCATCCAGGAGAAGGGGATGAGGCATCTGTCCACATGGCTTTCACACAGGGGCCACGTAGTCCCATGGGGATACAGAGGTGACTGTTGACCAACAGAGAGCTCTGGGTACAAAACGCTGCACCTTTTCTTCCTAAACTGAGTGAGATCACTCCTCTTGGAACAATTGAGCAATTCCAGAGGAATCAGGATTTCAGGGGCTGCTTAGCAGATAAAAGTGAGAGAGGGAAAGAGGCAGAAGCAGAGGGCCCACCATCCTCCCTGGCCACCTCTGAGCCCTGTCACGCATTCACTCTTCTCACTCAGTGATTGAGTCAACCGCTCATTCAGCAAACACTTCCCCAGACCCCATGCTGAGTCTTGGCCTTCTAAGTTTCCCAAGCCTATATTTGACCTGCCAGTCTGTTCCCCCACTGCTGGGCCTTTCTCCACCCTAGTTCCCTACCCCCAGATACCCCAATTGGTTCCTGCGGGTCTTGGGTCACTGAGAAAACTCCCTTTCCTCACTGAAACTCCCAAGACCTCCCCAGCTCACCAGGTGACCTTGAGCTAGTCCCTCACCCAAACCACACCCAGCGAGTGCCTGAGAAGAAAGATGAGAGGGGCTGGCCTGTGGAGGCAACCTGGGCTGGTGACAAAGTGTTTGCAGGATAGCAGGGGGTGGTGCTGAGGCTGAAATGGGGGGGGGGGGGACTCCAGTGGCTGGAGCCTGAGTGTCTGGCTCTGGGATGGAAAGGATCAAGCCAGGCTGGGGCAGGCACCAAGGCCCGAAAATGGGGCAAAGGTGGGGGCCAAGGCAAGCCCTGGGCTGGCAGGGAGTCAAGAAGGTTGCGGGATCATGGCAGGGATTCAGGTGCCTCTGCCATCCTGAAAAGGGTGCTGGCCTCTGAGCTACCTGTCTCTACCTTATCCTCAGGTGTGTCAATATCCTACTCTTGAATAAGGGCCAACCAGGCCTACTGGCAGGAGGATGGGGCAGACAGACAGCCCCCTCCATGCTGCCAGTTGGGAACCAGGCCAGGCCAATGGGCACAATCTCCACCCTGCCCCATGGCCATTGCAGCCTCAGCAGTCAGCCTGAAGGGTTCCCAGAAGGTAGGCCACCTCTAGGCTGGGAAGTGGGTGCCTGTGTCTTTAAATTCTCAGCAGGTTGAAACGGCTGATGACATCACTGGTTCCCGGGAGCGGAGGAGCTAGAGCCAGAGCCGAGGGAGCCCGGGCTGCTAGGGGCTGCAGACATGGAGGGCCAGAGCAGCAGTGGCAGCAAGAGGCCAGGGACCCGGGCTGGCCTGCGCCCCCTGCCCATGCCCCATGGGGTTTCTCAAACTGAGGCACCTTCCAAGGTAAGACCCCTAAAACCTAGCCCTCCCATCCCTGATCCTTGGTCCCACACACCCCCACGCACCGCAGGCACCCTGGTGCCCCTGGCTGAGGGGCTGGCACTCTCCTTTGCCCACCAAGCAGGGGCTAGGCAAACAGGACACTTTGGGGGCTGAGAGGGCAGTGATGGGACACCCAGAGAGAGATGGAGTTAGCCATAGCTAGGAGCCCCCAGGAGAGCCCTAGACTGGGTGTCAGGGAATCCAGCTGTGCTCCAGCTTTGCTGTGTGACCTTGGGCAAGTTGCTTGTTCTCTCTGAAGCAATGCAAAATGAGGAGGTTTGTCTTTGTCCCTGAAGACTAAAACGGTGACATCTGGGATGTCTAAGTTGTTAGTGCTGGAGGCGGTGTGGTGGTTGGGGGGACACTTGGAGCCAAGGAGGATGCCCAAAATGCAGCCTCAAAGAGCTAAGTTTGGGGAGGAAGGTGGAGGCAGAGTTTCAGGTTCTCTGAACCGAGAAGGACACTGGACACAGACAAAGCTGCATGTCTGGAGGCAGGAATGGGGCCACCTCAGGGCGAGTGTAAACCTTCTGCTCTCCCTGGCAAAGGACGTTTTATCCCGTCTTCTGGAGACAGGGGCATCAGAAACAGAGGACAGATGGGAAGGGGGAGAAGGTCCCAGCAGGGCCTCATGTCCCCCCACTCCACCTGCCAGACAAAAAGAGGGTACATGCTTGCCTGTCCTCAAAGGTAGGGGAGATGGGGAGAAGGTACAATTTGGGCACAGAGAAGTGCAATGCCAGGATCAACAGAATCCTGGACTTTGAATGTTAGAATCACACTTGATGAGAATGGATGATTCCACGGGCTCAAATGAAATCCTAGCAAATGTTGGGGTCATAAATGCAGAGACTATGAGACCAAGGCTTCTCAGGAACAAGGTGTGGCCAGAGATCCTTCACCAAATTCCTTCATTTTATAGACAAAAACTGAGGTCTTGGGCAGAGAGGTGCTTGCCTAAGGTCACACAGAGCTGGGCTTGGAATTGACATGGCCAGTCTTAGTCCTGGGGTCTTGCTCCTACATGGAACTATGGGTACTGATGAGGAGGACAAACAGGAGCACGACCGAGGAGTTCGGGATGCTTGGCAGTGATGAACCTGAGGGTTCCTGGGTGCTGTGAAGGGAAGGAGGGGTATTTAATAAGCTAGACCCGAAGTGTCCAGAGAGGACAGATCTGGGGTGTCAGGTCAGTACCCCTTAGCCAGGAGAGCAGCAGGAAATGCAAGGAGCGTTGCCAAGGGAAGATGGCTTCAGCCCTCCAACGCTCCAGCATGACCAGGGAGTTGGTGTCAGCCAGGAAGGCAAGGAGATAACCCTTAGGTTCAGGCTCACACCTTGCCTCCTTTGAGTTGGGGTCTTAGTTTCCCCATCTAGGAGAGGTTTCAGACTTGAGGGAGGGGATAAGTTTCTGCATCCTGTTTCCTCCCAAAATGAAGGTGATTCACAGCAGAATGGATTGAGGTGAGAAATTAGGAAGAACTTCCTTGCAAAGATGTGCGTTTCTTAGCTAGATGGAGTTGACCGGGGTCTCTATGGAAGTTGGGGCCCAAGCCCCTGGTTAGGGCCACCCTAAGTCTTTGACTTGTCTTCTGCAAGGTGGACTCAAGTTTTCAGCTTCCAGAGAAGGAGAATGCAGCCCCAGTACCCTCCGAACCAAGATTGGCTCTAGCACCTGTGGGGCCACGAGCAGCTAATCCACCTTCCACAGAGGGGCCAAGGCTGGCTCTGGTGTCTCCCCGACCCATCCTGGCTCCGCTGTCTACCCCTAGCAGGCAGAAAACCGCTCCTGCCCACCACAGTTCCAACCTGGCTCCAACGTCTGTGGGCCAGTTAGTCATGCCTGCCCCAGCTGGGCCGAAGCCTCCTCCAGTGACCTCAGGCTCAGTCCTGCCTCCAACATCCCTGGGGCAGCTGGTAATGTCTGCTTCAGCAGGGCCAAGGCCTCCCACAGCCACTCTGGGGCCCAGGCTGGCTCCAACATCCAGGGACCAGAAGCAGGTGCCACCTGCCTCCGTGGGACCCAAGCCAGCACTCGCTGCTTCGGGCCTGAGCCTGGTCCTGGCATCTGAGGAGCAGACACCACAGCCCCCCTCCAACTCTTCCCCAGTTTTGTCATCTTCTCAGGAACAGGCCCTGGCTCCAACATCTGTGATACCAACCCCAGCCTCTGTGGGATGGACACCTGCTAAACAGAGGGATGCCCCAGCCCCTAAACCTCTCCCCTCTTCTGAAGGGCATCTCCAGCCTTCAGCTCAGACATCTGGTCCTTCGGGCTCCACATCCTTGATCCAAACACCCCCAGACCCCCGAATCTCCCCCTCATTCAGAGCCCGTCCTGAGGCCCCCCGCAGCAGTCCTGAGGATCCTGTCCTGTCCCGGCCACCCCAGACCCTGCCTCTGGATGTGAGCCAGAGCCCTCCAGAGCCTACTACCCGTTCCCCAGGACTTCTGTCCCCCACCTTCCGGCCAGGGGCCTCCTCGGCACAGACTGTGCCCCCACCTCTGCCCAAGCCACCCAGGTCTCCCAGTCGTTCCCCCAGCCGCTCTCCCAACCGCTCCCCTTGCGTCCCCCCAGCCCCTGAGATGGCCCTCCCCAGGCCTAGCACCCAGGGGGCAAGACCTAGTGGACACCTGAGCCCCAGTGTTCAGCCCCAAGAAACTCCAGCTCCGGTCACCACCTCCCCTTCTACATCCACCTCATCATCCTCTTGGTCAGCTCAGCCTACCTGCAAGAGCGACCCTGGCTTCTGGTGAGGGGGCCCTCTCCCGAGGAGGGTTGGTGGGGCTTGAGCTCCAAAAGTAGCCATTCTTCTAGGGTGGCTTACCCTACACTGCCCCAATTTATTTCCCTGAGGAAGACTCCTTGCGGGTGCTGTGCCTACTGTGGGATCTTTAGAAGACAGCATCTCCTGCTAAGGGACTTGCCCACCCCTGCCTCCCTCCGGGAGAATCTAATAGGAGGGATATTGGGCCCACAGTCCTTCTGAGAGCTTACACCCACGCCTGCCTCAGTTTATTTCCCCAGAAAGAGCCCTGTGGGAGGGAGATTGAAGATGAGGGAGTGGTGCCCAGTGATAACCCCTCCTACACCCCCAGGATCACTGTGGTCACGTGGAACGTGGGCACCGCCATGCCCCCTGACGACGTCACATCCCTCCTCCACCTGGGCAGCGGTGGCGATGACAGTGAAGGGTCGGACATGATTGCCATTGGGTGAGGGGGCAGGGCATGTGGACCCCGCTCCTGAACCCCTTATGCCTCCCAGAGCTTTGCCCATGGGAGGGGCTTCTAGGGCACTCCCAGACCCATAGCGACCTCATCTCCCACCCTGACCCCACCACCAGGTTGCAGGAAGTGAACTCCATGATCAACAAGCGGCTCAAGGATGCACTCTTCACAGACCAGTGGAGTGAGCTCTTCATGGACGCACTGGCACCCTTCAACTTCGTGCTGGTAATGTTTCCCTCAGCCCCTGGAAGGGTGGAGACCCCTGGACTCCTGGACCCCTGGACTCACCGTGGGGCCTGCTGGGCCTCTGTTGCCAGGTCTGTGAAATAGGAGGATGGAGGAGCAGATCTGAAAGACTTGGGGAAAGGGCACAGTGGGGCGGGAGAGTTGTGTGGGGTCCCTCAGCCACGTTGCCTCTCGCCGCAGGTGAGTACTGTGCGGATGCAGGGCGTCATCCTGCTGCTGTTCGCCAAGTACTACCACTTGCCTTTCCTGAGAGACGTGCAGACTGATTGCACACGCACTGGCCTGGGAGGCTATTGGGTGAGCATGGGAACAGCCCTGGAGGGGACAAGGCCCCAAGGGGTCTATAGATTAGTTCCCTGGTCCCCCAAGCATAGGCAAGGTCCCCTCCCCTTTGTCCACCTCTTACCCTGAGGTTTACTTCTCCCCAACCCCGCCCGACACCCCACACCATTTTCTAGACCCAGCCCTCTTTCTGTTCCTGACCCATCCCAGTGTTCCGATCCTTTCCTAGAACACACCCCTCTCTAAGCCTTTTCTAAGGGCTGGCTGGCCTCGCCCCTCTCTTGCCCCGCTCAGTGCCTCTTCTATTTGCCTAGGCCCCACCCTTGACTCAGTCCACCCTGTCTCCCAAGGGCAACAAGGGTGGAGTGAGCGTGCGACTGGCGGCCTTCGGGCACATGCTCTGCTTCCTGAACTGCCACTTGCCAGCGCACATGGACAAGGCAGAGCAGCGCAAGGACAACTTCCAAACCATCCTTAGCCTCCAGCAGTTCCAGGGGCCCGGGGCACATGGCATCCTGGATCACGAGTATGAGAGCTGGCAGGGCTGGTGAAGGAAGGGTGGGTCTCAGAAGACAGAGTACAAATACTTGGCCACAGGAACCTGAGGGCCAGCCTGGGTGGACCTTGTGGGGGAGAGGCAGAGCCTATGGGGGTGGGTGACCACCTAAACTACATCTAGGAACACCAATGCTGGTAAGTTTGATGGTGGGGCAGAGCCTGCTGGGTGGAGCTTTGCTGAGGGGTGGGGCCTTGCTGAAGGCCCCAGAACCTAACTTTGTTCTAGATCCACATCCCCCTGCTGCTCCTTGGCAGGGTAGATATGCTGCCACCCACTCCACCCACTGCATCATCACTAGGGGCATCCAGTGCTGTCGTTGGATGGGGGTAGAGAAGGATCTTTCGCCCCATGGACCCTCCTGACCCCCACCCCTGAACAGCCTCGTGTTCTGGTTTGGGGACCTCAACTTCCGCATTGAGAGCTATGACCTGCACTTTGTCAAGTTTGCCATTGACAGTGATCAGCTCCACCAGCTCTGGGAGAAGGACCAGGTATAGAATCCCAGCCCACACCCTAAACACCAAGCACACAGAGCATGACTGGACACACTTTTGTATCCTCAGCTCTTGCCCTTGCCTTCGCCTGCCCTGTCCAAGCTGTTGTCCAATTCTGCCCTTTTGGACCTTCACAGCTCAACATGGCCAAGAACACCTGGCCCATCCTGAAGGGCTTCCAGGAGGGGCCCCTCAACTTTGCACCCACCTTCAAGTTTGATGTGGGTACTAACAAATATGATACCAGGTGAGCTCAGCACTGGGACGAGGTGGACACGTGGGCTGAAGTCGTCTGGATAGGGAAGAAAGCGGGGCAAGAAGTAAGGCTGGGGGCTGTGCCTCAAACCCTATCCCCTGAAACTTGGGTCACCCCTGCTCACTGCAGTGCCAAGAAGCGGAAGCCAGCCTGGACAGACCGTATCCTGTGGAAGGTCAAGGCTCCAAGTGTGGGTCCCAGCCCTTCAGGACGGGAAAGCCACCGGCTCAAGGTGACCCAGTACAGCTACCGTAGCCACATGGAATACACAGTCAGCGATCACAAGCCCGTGGCTGCTCAGTTCATCCTGCAGGTGAGTCCTGGCTTCATGTTCCCCTCATGACATCCCCAGGTCCAGCTCAGCATCCCTTCATGGGGACATCCCCATGGCCCACCAGTAATCCCTTGCACCTGCCTTCAGCAGCATCCATTCATCATAGCAGAGTGGGAGTGGGTTATGATCTCCATTTTCAGATGAGGAAACTGAGGCTCAGAGACACAGCATCATACCAGGGTCACACAGCTGATAAACAGAAGAATTAGGATTTGAACCCAAGCTAGCCTAATTTCAGAGTCTGTGCCTTTTCCACTAATCCCTAACTCTGTTCTGAGAAAGGATTAGGGCAATTTATGCTAAAATTCACTTTATATATTCATATAATAAGGCCAGCAAAATCAAAATGTTTATTCAGACTCCATATAGTTTTCATTCATATTTATTCATTATTTGTTTATCATTTTACTATGTGCCAGGTGCTATAAGTGAGGTAGTAATGGGGAGGAGGAGTAGAGACATGAAAAATACAAAGCTAAATTCTAGTTACTATAATTTAACATTGTGTTTAGGGTTGAGGTCTCTGGTTGGCAAAGTAAAAAGGAGAAATGCTAGAATGTCAGAATGGGACCTGAGAGACCATGTAGTCCAACACTCTGTTTTTCTATGGGGGAAAGTGAGGCCTTCCAGTGGGGTAGGCATGTACCCCAAGCTGCACATACTCTCAGCAGCAGAGGAGGGTAGATCCCGCCTGTCCAGTCCTGAAACCCAAGTCTGGGCTCTCCGATTCCCTTGATCTGATAAGAGGGAACCCTGCAGACCAGAGAATGTTTTCCCTGGTAACTTTGTCATGTGGTCAGTCAGTGGGCCATTGGCCAGTATCCTCAGCTGGGAATGCAAATCTGCCCACATCTGGCCTCCCATAATCTTTGGTAAGAGACTTGGGTATGAAGTTTAACCTTCAGTCAGGAGCCTCACCTTCAGAACCACTCCTTCTGGGTGACTTTTGAGTGCCACTCCTTTTGGGTACCCTGACCTCCCCTCCTCATCAAGGACTCTGACCCTTGCAGAATGTTACCTGTCGAGCACCTAATACATGCTAGTCCCTGTGGCTTTGTCATCCCTTTGAATGCCTTAGTAGGCCCTGAGATATCAAAATTCTCCTCCTAGTTTTACTGGTGAGGAAAATGAGGCTCAGAGAACTTAAGTCTCTCATCCAAAGCAACACAATCAGAACGGGGCTTAGTGGGAGTTTTGACCTGCAAGGCCCTGGAGAGCGTTTCTAAGAGGCCACCCCAGGCAAACCTTCTGTTAGGAACCTAGGGACAGGGAGAAGATGTGCTGGTTTCTTCTGGAACAGCCTGGCTCAACAACTGAGGAGTGAGGGAAACCTGAAACCACATAAACAGGGGAGCAGACAAAAGCTGGAGGCTGACACACCATCTGAGTCCTGAGGGACAGAGAAAGAGCAATGACAGAAACAGGGCTACACTATTCACTTCAAAGCTGTATTCTTACTCCCTTACGAGGCTATGGGCATAAAGAGCCCTGGGCTGGAGGGTAGAAAGCCTGGCATTTATCCTAGACTTATTCTTTTTTTTTTTTTTTTAAGTTTATTTATTTTGAGAGGCGGGGAGAAGGGGGAGAGAGAGAGAATAAGAGACCGAGAATCCCAAATAGACTCCACATTGTCAGCACAGAGCCCGCTGCAGGGCTTGAACCATGAACCATGAGATCATGACCTAAGCCGAAATCAAGAGGCAGATGCTTAACTGACTGAGCCACCCAGGCGTCCCTATCCTAGACCTGTTTTGCCTCAGTTTCCCAGTCTGTAAGGTGGTTTCAAAGACCCTTTATCTCAGCCTATTTTTGCTGACTCAGGCCCAAGGGCCCTAGGTACATGGGATACTCGAGGGTCTCCCCTGATGTTCCCCCTGCCCCTGGGCAGTTTGCCTACAGGGACGACGTGCCGCTAGTGCGGCTGGAGGTGGCAGATGAGTGGGTGCGGCCAGAGCAGGCTGTGGTGAGGTACCGCATAGAAACAGTGTTCGCCCGCAGCTCTTGGGACTGGATCGGCTTGTACCGGGTGAGAAGGGCAGGGATGGTCAGTGACTCAGGGAAGGGAGGGCCTGGAAGAGCAACTGGGTACCCAGGGGGAATTACTGGCTTCTCCAGAGTTTGTTGCTACACTGGGGGGCCACTGGAGTAAGGTGATAGGAGTCATAACCCTGATTCCTCTCGCCCCAGGTGGGTTTCCGCCACTGTAAGGACTACGTGGCTTATGTCTGGGCCAAACATGAGGATGTGGATGGGAACATCTACCAGGTACTTAAGGGGAGGGGAAGAGTGGGAGGAAGTCCCTGTGGCCCTTGGGCTCAGGACTTGGCTTGGTCAGTCTTTGAGGCTGACCCCAACCTGGGCCTATGCCCTGGGCCCATCAGGTGACCTTCAGTGAGGAGTCACTTCCCAAGGGCCATGGAGATTTCATACTGGGCTATTATAGCCACACCCACAGCATCCTCATCGGTGTCACTGAGCCCTTCCAGGTGAGTAGGTCAGACTGCAGGACCAGGGGTACTAAAAGCCCCTGTTCAAATGTCACCAGCTTCCACATTCTGCTCCATGATCTCCTACAAGTAGCCTAACCTTCCTGGGTCTGCCAATGGGCAGGGTTGGAGTGGTTCCAAGATGCCTTGAGTGGCTGGTTGGGGAGTGAGACAAACCAGTAACCAACCTTCCTCCCAGATCTCGCTGCCTACCTCGGAGTTGGCCAGCAGCAGCACAGATAGCTCAAGTGCCAGCTCAGAGGACGAGGATGACAGTACCCTGGAGCTGCTTGCACCCAAGTCCCGCAGCCCCAGCCCTGGCAAGTCCAAGAGACACCGTAGCCGCAGCCCGGGCCTGGCCCGCTTCCCCGGCCTTGCCCTGCGGCCTTCATCCCGTGAACGCCGCGGTGCCAGCCGCAGCCCCTCGCCCCAGAGCCGCCGCCTGCCTCGGATGGCCCCTGACAGGGTCAATGATGGTAGCAGCCGGGGCAGTAGTGAGGAGGGGCCCTCTGGGCTGCCTGGTCCCTGGGCCTTCCCACCACCTGTGCCTCGAAGCCTGGGTTTGCTGCCTGCCTTGCGCCTGGAGACTGTTGACCCTGGTGGTGGTGGTTCCTGGGGACCTGATCGGGAAGCCCCAGCCCCTCATAGCCTGTCTCCCAGTCCCCAGGGCCGGCAGGGGCTAGAGGAAGGGGGCCTGGGGCCCTGAGGATGGATGGGCAGATGGGCCCAGGCAGTCCCCACTGTGCCCCAATCTTCTGCAAACCCACCTGTGTCCCTCTTGCTGCTGCTCCAGCTTTATCCGCACCTGCCACTGTCTTGGCCAGGGGTGGCCATCTGGGGTCCCCCAAACTGAGTCCCGGCACCTCAACTGTGACAATCAGCAAAGCCCTATTGGCCCCCATCTGGGATGGGGGGGGCAATCCTGGAGGTCATCAATTAGAAATTAAATTCTCCAGCATCACTCCTGACTCCTTCCTAACTTGTTAGCAGTCTGGGGGTCGGGGTAGTCAGAGGATCAGACTCTAGAGGAAGACGATGACAGATCTGACAATTACCAGGCACAAGCTGTATATATACATTACACATGCCATCTCTTTTAATCTGCACCACAACCCTGAGTTGTGGTATTGAGTTCAGTGCACTTCTTAGACCCCTTTCACAGATGGGCAAACTGAGGCCTCCAGGAGGTGAACCTCTCCAAATCAGACACCTAACCACAGTTTGGCTCTATGTTACAGGGAGGGAACATTTACAAGGTGCTAAGCACTGTCCATGTATTGGTTTACTTAATCCTCAACAATCCTATGAGGTAGGTCCTGATTACACCCTGCTTTTTCAGAGGAGGAAACTAAGGCTCAGAGTCAGGGAGGCCCCTTGCACAAGGACACAGAGATTTGGGCCAGGGCTGGGCCAGGAAGGGCATGGCAGCTGTTAAGAGAAGGGATCCCCCAGGGAGAAGAGTTAGGAAGCCCTCTCTAGCCACCCTCCTCTTTCCTGGATTCAGACACAGGCACTTCTGTGATATCCCATCTTCTGACCTACTGTCTCAGGCCTCAGCAGATAGGTGCTGGGGTTCCTCTGAGCAGGGTCTTGAGACACGTATTAATTTTGCGACCTGACGATACATGTACCTCTTACTAGTACCTCCTGAGGCTGCTGTAGTAGGTTACCCTTTCCCCATTCCCCAGAATGAGCCTCTTGAACACCACATCCAAGCACAGAGGGGTTGTATCACCAGCTCAAGATTGCTCAGCACAGCAGGAGACGTGGTCCAGCATTTCAGCCTTGCTCCCTCTTCCCCCCCATCCAGCCTCCTGGCTGTCCACAAGGGCCTGTGCTATGCTTCAATCTAACACATGGAGAGTAGGCCAAGACCCCCAGGGCCTAGCAGAGCCAGGAGCAAGGTCCAGTTTGGTGCCCAGGAGAGCTGGAACTGAGGTCAGTGGTTCTAGGATTTCTGCTGCCTGTCAGGTCTCCAGGCTTCCTGGGTCAGCTGCAGACACCGGTCATAGAATGACATGGGGGCTCTTGGGTGATTTGAAGGCCATACCTGCCCCTCATCTGTGGTCACACCCCAGAGCTGGAGTCGCCTCTGCTGAAGTCGCTGCAAGTGCCGAGCTGACACCTTGATGGCCCTAGGGTCTCTGAAACAGCTGTGAACGGAGAAAAGTGGGGCAGGTGGTCATGGCTGCCAAGGATCCCACTCTGCTCTGCAGACAGGGGGACCGAGGCCTAGAGAGGAGCAGGGCTGGCGCCAGGGAAGGGTGGGTTACATCTAGAAGGGGGCAGAATAAACCTGGGCTAGCACCCAGAGGCCCCAGTTCTGCTGCTAGCTGGCTGCAGAAACCCGGGCCAATCTGGACCTCGGTTTCCTCACCTGTGAAAAGGGAAAGGTAACAAGCAGCTTTCTCTGGGAATCAGAATTGAAATGAGATTTTAGGTTAAAAGCAAGAGTTAAGCAAGTAAGCCTTTTACTGGCTGCCAGGCAGGCCTTGGGCTGTATGTGTCACACACGCCATTTCCTTGGCTTCTACATCCATTTTACAAATAAGAAAATGGAGACAAGGAGAGGTGACTCAACTTGCAACGTCACACAGGAAGTGAAAGAATCAACATCAACCCATATGAACCAACTGCAGAGCTGAACCTGGAGCACCAGGGAGTAGGGTATGATGAAAATGGAGCTCAGAGGTGCCCTAACCCCTTTCTCCATCCCCTTAGTCTTGGCACACATCCCCATCCCCACAGGCAACCCACCCCTTGGGAAAATGTCCCCTCCCTCCTGGCTTTGCCATGACTTACCCTATGCCCTCAGCACAGTCCAGTGGAGGGGTCAGCTTGAAACAGGTTGTGCCTAGCAGCTCCCAAAGTACGCTGGTGCCTGCAGGTGGGCTGTGGAGCCTCAGGAAGCGTGCCAGGCTGAGGGCAGAGGCAGGATTAGGCTAGGGTAGTGCTTGGCCACCCAGCAGCCCCCTCTTAGTGACTGGCAGCAGGCTTCCCACCCCCCAAGGGTCCAAGCAGGCCTCACCGGCGTGTGCAGTTGCAGTGGAAGAGGGGCTCATGAGCACTATTGAGCAGCTGGAACTTTGTTTCCTGAGGCCCGATCTGCTGCTCACATTGATCCAAGTGGCGGAAGCTGCGGCAGGCTCGGCGGACATCTGGGTTGGGGGAGCATGGTGATGAGCATAGCCTAGTCCCCAGCAAAGCCCTCCAATGTCCACTGCCATTTAGGAGGAACATAGGCACATGTGCTCAAACACAGTGTCCTCGTGTCTCATGCCCTTCGTGCCCTCAGAGTGCCACACACATCACACACACACACACACACACACACACACACACACACACACACACAC
>NW_024412645.1:999025-1005415 GCF_014898765.1 Herpailurus yagouaroundi | reverse complement strand
ACACACACACACACACACACACACACACACACACACACACACACACAAACACACATGGCAGTGCCACCATAGGGGAAGCCCAGAAGAAGCCTATGGGCTTCCATAGGGGAAGCCCAGGGTGATCAGGAAAGGCTTTTTGGAGGCAGAGACTGCTAAACCGAGGCTAGGAGAAAAATTCGGGAGAGTGCTCCAGGCAGAAGGAACAGCATGAGCAAAGGCCCAGAGGTGGGAGAGAGCAACCAAATGAGGTTTGTGAGTTTCAGCTGGGAAGTAGAGTCTGCAGGACCAGCACCTGAAGGCCCCTGGGTGTTGGGACATCATCATCTGAAGTAAGAGGAGCCAGGTGGGGGCTCAGTGAGGAGTGATATGGTTAAGTGTAAGGCTTATGAAAACCCCTCTGGCTGCAGCATGATTTGATGGGAGAGGTTGGGAGACCCCCAGGAAGAGTTTGGAACAGGAAGAGAAACAACACAGGGTCCTCGACCTTGTACAGAGGCAGGGACACCTTCCCACATCAGGAACCCCCAAAGTTAGGTTTGGAACTCACCCTGAGGTTTTAGGCCACTCCATGGCCCCTGGAGGCCTGGATGGGTGACTTCCAGCCAGGCTGTGGGGGACATATCAGGCTGGGTGGAGGCCACAGGGGTCCGGAGGGCTGTGGTGTTGGTTTTGATGGGGTGCTTAGACCCTTTCCATTGCGGTGGTCGCTTCTGAGGACGCTGGTTCTGTTGTGGCTTGCTAGGGGCTGGGTTCTGAAGGCTGGGAGGCTGGGGGGTGGCTGGGGAGCTCCAGGAGGCATTATAGAGGGTCCTGGGCTGGAGGTGGGCAAGAGGTATGGAGCCATACCTTCTGCACCTGGAAGGTGGCAATTGGTAACTCATAATACCCCTCCCAGAAGCCCTAGGTTCCTCTCCATGGAGACCAAGTTTCTGCCAGTCCCATCCCTTGTCCCACTGGGTTGTATTGGGCACCCAGGGAAGGTCTGCATCCTGGCCCTGTCCTGAGGAGAAGACAGGGAGGATGAGGCATCATTCCTTGGAGGACAGACATACAGGCAGGCATCCCTCCCTGGGCTCCCTCTCTGGCTGGGAAGGAGATTGAAGGGGGCAGCTACATACCCTCCCCACCAGTACCACGCCACACACGCCTCCTGCTCCTCCAGCACGAAGCAGGGGACCTCCAGCACATTGAAGAAGGCCACGCCCACGATGTCCGAGATGGAGTCCTGCTGGTTCTTCAGGCATTGCTGGAACCTGCCCCAGAGCTGGTACTCAGGTCCCTGGACCACAGAGAGCCACCTGGCTCCTCCTCCAGCCCACCCAGTCACTACCATCCAGGTGGTTTGGGATCCAAGAGTCTCTTCTTCTCCTAGGGTCAGCTTTCCCACCTGCATGGTAGGGTGTCTGACTAGCTGATTCTTTAGGATTCTTTGGAATCTCAGTCTCTGCACCCAGGAACTACTCCACCCGTAAGTCCCCAACCCTCTCTGCCCACTGCCAACCTGGCATCACAGTCACAGTGGGAGATGGTGTGGAATCGGTAGTTTCTGATACCATAGCTGTACTGGAAGGGCGAGATGTTCTGTGGGCATCGGTCATGTTCCCGGCAGCAGAGATCAGGGCCTTGGAAGATCCCTGCAGGAAGCAGGGGCAGGGGCACCAGCTCAGCAGGGTCCTGGGCACCACACACTGGCTATGCCCATCCAGTGCAAGAAGCAGGGACCTTATTCTCACCCCAGCCCTGACACAGATGTGGGACACTCAGACCACTCTCTGTGGGACACTCAGTTTCAAAGCCTGAAGAGAGCACCCACGCGCAGCCTCTACTGGGCAGCTCCAAGTGCCAGGCAGCCCACCCAGGAGCCCTTGTCCAGGAAAGGGACTTACTCAGGGACTAAAGTCTGCCTCCAGAGCTCCCAAGCTCACACCCCAAATAAAACTCAGAAGTTATGAATGTGTGTGGAATGGAATGGCAAACAGGCAGGGTGCAACCTTTCTCATTGGCACGATGAAGCATTGTCAGGATGCCAGTCTGCTCCAACTCAGGTGCCAAAGCCTGCCCCCAGCCTGCCATGCATGCACAAAGACAGCTGTACTGACAGTGCAAAAAAGTCATCCATGTTTGTTTGTCAGTAAAAAGCAATAGTGCCTTTTACTGAGCATTTCCCAAGTGCCTGGCACTTCCCACACCCAAGCTTACAGCAGCCCTGCGAGGGAAATGTCACTTTCATGGTTCAGGTGAGAAAACCAAGGTTCAGAGAGGGGAAGTGACCTGTTCAGCTTGAATTTGCTAACCCAGGCCTTTGGGTCTCAGTGTCCATTCCACTGGGCACCTTGTCCTCATAAAGCCTCCTCTTAGGTGATGGTGTTTTGGCTTGGACAACCTGGGACCCATCCCAGTCCACCCCCTCCCTGGGATGGTGATTAATGAGGACTCCAAGGTTTGACTAGGACGTTTCCCATCTATGACCTAATTCAAGCAACCCATGATGAGACTTATGGTCACCCCATTTTACAGATGAGGACATTGAAGTTTACAGTGGTTAAGTCATTCCCCCAAGGACACACAGTCTGGAAGAATGGGGGCCAGGGCAAAAGCCTGCACTTCCCTCCCCTACCCCCTAGTCCACATCCCCATCACTCACCCAACTCTGTGGAGTTTCCGGCAGAATCCCCGACTCCACACCACAGCGTGCCAGGCATAGTCCAGCCTCTCTTCAAGCGCTGGTGTCCTATGCTGCTGGGTGCTCCTCTGTGTCCTTCTGCTTGCTCTTCCCTGACCCCTGCTGCTCGCTTCTCCCTAGCCCCTGCTGGACCCTCTTCAGTCCCTCGGCAGGCTCCCCACTGACTCTGAAGTGTGGCCAGGGCTCTCTGCAGCTCAGGTCCAGGGGTGTGGATGAAGATGCCCCGGGTGATCTCACCAGTACAGAGAGCACTAAAGGCTGCAGTGAGCTCTGGCTCGACTTGCTGGCTACAAGATTGCAGCCTCCCGTGCTCATCCCAGTGGGTGTGGACCAGGGCCAGTCCCTGGGCATTCTTGCCCAGAAAGCTTAGGGTCCCCAAGGGGCTGCCGGGGATGGGCCTGGCCAAGTGGCAGGAGGTGCTGTCCCAGAGGAGGGCAGAGGAGCTCCCCACAGCCACTCCCAGGAAGCTCAGCATCCCTAACAGCACTACCAGAATCCCCATTCTGTCCTGGCCCAGCCCAGTCAGACAAAGCCCCCACAACACCTACCCCTGGCAGCCCACGAGGCAGCAGATTTAAGCAGCTGAGCGGAAGCGGTGCCCTGCAGACCCTGCGGCAGGGCCAATGAATGGAGCTTTGGGAGGAGTAGGAAGGAGGCTGGAGTATGGGGTGATCTCTGGCTTGTAACTGAATCCACCGGCTGGGCAGGCCGCTGATTGGCCAAGGAGTGTACTTGCCAAGGCCCACGCCCCCATTCACCATGCCTTTCTCATCCAGTCACCTGCTGCCAGCCCCGCCTGGATGGGGACTGTGGGAGCCAAAGCCTTGGAGCCTGGGGCAGGGGGCCAGGAGGGGATCCCTTTCTTCCTAGGGAGGGAAGAGGGTTCAGGGGCTCAGAGGAAGCTCCCAGAACTCATCTTTAGACCCCCACCCCAGTAGTGGCTGCCACACCCACCTCCATGAAGTTGGCAGAGGGCCATGGCCTCTACCAGAGTTGGGTGAAAGAGGTGAGGGCAGGGTTTGGGCCCTGTAGCTACCCCCACCCTGGGAGCTCCTGAGGTTTCTGGTAAAGGGAGCATCCATCTCCTGGCCACCTGGAGTGTGCCCTCCCACCATCACCCAGGGTTGGTTCTAAGAAAGCCTCTTGGCATAATCAGGGAACAGCACCCCAGGGCTCTCTATTTCCTGGGACTCAAAGGCAGAGGCCAGGCCAAGCAGCAACCCTCTTGATCTGATGGTGGAAACATAGCCAGAGCAGAACTTGAGAGCAACATGGGGCGGAGCTATGCTCCAGACTTAAAGGGACTATGGCCCCCAGAGGAGTAGAGGGCTGGGCAGGGGTCTCAGTCTGCAACCATCTCCATCCTTGGACTGTAGCCACCAGTGGGACACAGTAGCGTCATGTGCTCCCCAAGAGGAGTGGCCTCTCCACTAGGGAGAGTTTACAGCCAGCACGTGTTCCTGTGTCCCAGAGCTAACGTATCATTCACCTTCCAATCATCCAGGGAAGTTGGGGTGCTTACACCCATAATGCAGATGAAGAAACTGAGGATCGTTGAGGGTGAGCAAACCTCAGGGGACAGGATCTAGCTAGGGAGGGGTTAGAGGCTGGCAGTATAGTTCCTGGAAAGCTTTACTGGGAGATCAGAGCTGGTAGGGAAAGTGATTGTCTGTCATTCTTCCCATCAGCCTACTGCTCCTCCAACATTCCTCCCCAATCTCCATCCAAGTCTCTTCCAGGAGGGTGAGCCCCAGTGAGGCAGAGCCACGGGCAGAGCTGGGGGAGATGCTCACTGTGCATAGCAGGTAGAAGGGGGGCTTTAGGGTGTGCAGGCCCACCTCTATACTCAGAACCAGCCTGGGCCTGTGGTTCAGGAGGTCATGGCTGGGGACAATGAAGAGGGAGAGAGGGTGGGAGTAGCCCAGAGCCAAACTCCTTCTCTTCAGAGGTTGAGAAAAGGGATGTGGAATAGAGTGTGGTGGTGGGAAGGGTAGGGAGACCTGGGGTTCCTAAAGGTAGGAACACCACTGAACAAAGGTGGGTCCCTCTGGGAAGAATTCTAATGTTTTGAAACCATTGTTCTGGTAATTTTCCCTAACTGGAGGAATGGCCACCCACCTCTGCCCACCTTTCCCATATTACAGAGCTCATTACCCACGGTGGCTGGGAGGTCCCATGGCAGGAACCCAACTTTCAAGGTCAAACAGACCTATCTGGGGTATTGACACTGTGTGACCTCAGGCTTTGAAGTCTTAACTTCTCTGAGCCTCAGTCTCCTTATCTGTATGATGGGTCTTATCACAGTAGTCAGTTCACGGGATGTTGGGTAAAACTCTCCACCCAGGGACTGGCATCCAGGATACTGTCACTAAAGTCTCAGGACATCCCTGGGCAGGAAGCAAATTGACCAGGAGAACGCAAGTCTCCAGATTTTCAGGCCTCAGCATCCATCAGATTTAGTTCCAACTAGGCCATGACCTGGTTTTGTGACTTCAGGCTTGTCCCTCTCCCTCTCTAGGCCTCAATTTCCTCCTCTGTACAGCGAAGAGCATGATGGCAGTGACCTTTGAGGTCTTTTTTAGTCTGGGCCCCAAAAGAAGGCAGGCTGGGGCCTGCCCAGGCCTCAAGGGAAGGTGTCACTGGGTTTTCCCTTCAGATTCCACCCAGTGGCCACGTCAGTCAACCTACAGGACAAGCTTTGGAGCCCTGCCTCCCATTGGGTGCCCCTCAAAAGCCTTGCCACAGAGGATGGCAGGAGCCAAACCAGCAGGACAGGATAGGCCAGGCCCTGCAGACAAAAGGGGAGCTGAGGCTTTCTTCTGGATCCCCACCTGTCTGGAGTGGGGCAGGGTTCACAGTGAGTGAGTGAGGGGCAGGGGTCTGTGGGGTCTGATCATTTATCGCTCTTTCTGTCCATCGGTCCCCATCGCTCTGTCACCTTTGGCTTCTCTCTCATCCTTCTCTCCCTTGGTCTCTTTCCCTCTCTGGCCCTGATTCTCCTCATTTCTTTCTCTCTCCTGTATCTCTCCCTCTCTCCATCTTTCTCTGACTCTAACACTCCATCTCATTTTCTCCCTCCATTTCTTTTTCTTTCCTCTGTCTGTGTGGCTTTTCACTGCCCCTCCCCCTGTGTTATTGTCTCTGCTTCTCTCCCTCCCTCCCTCTCTCTCTAACTCATTTCTTGTGCCCTTGTGTCTCTGAGGATCCCTGTCCTCTCCGCTGGCTCTCTTTCCCTCTTTTTCCTGTTTCTCTCTTAATTTTTATCCCTCTCTCTGTTTTCCTTTTTGTTTCTTGGGGTCTTCTGGTTTTTCTCCTCCCTCCCTGTTCTCTTTCTTACTCATTCCCTCATTATGTCTCATGGTTTCCTCACTTATGTGTGTGTCTGTGTGTCTGTGTCTGTTTCTCTCCCCTCATTCTTCTCTCTTCCTTCCTTCTCTGTTTGTTCTCCCCCTCCACACCCTCACCCCAGGCCCAGGACCCAGGGTACCCAACCTTTTCCCAGCCATGGTCTCATCTGATGCCCACAACCCCTGCCCCTCCCTAGGGAAACAGGCAGGGTAGGGCTTCTCATCGACTATTGAGATGGATGGAGAGTCTCCAAAAGGGAAGTAACTTGCCAGGAGTCACACAGTAGATTTGGGAAAAGCCAGGTCAGACTTTCCTTGGGCTGTGGGGAGGATTTTCCGTGATCCTGGGAGACTCTCAGC
>NW_024412645.1:989006-999015 GCF_014898765.1 Herpailurus yagouaroundi | reverse complement strand
GCCAGGCACAGGGGGAGCCCTGAGCAGAAAGAGGAGGGAAGGGGGACAGAGCATGCTCAACTAGGGAGATGGAGAAGAACTCATCCCCTGAGGGGACAGGGTCTGGCAGCCCAGGGGAGCCAGGGCCTGAGTGTCACTTGGGTCCTCTAGGAAGCCACCACTAAGATGGAGCTAGAAGTGCAAGAGACTTATTGGAGGAAGTGCCTGTGAAAGATAAAGGGGGGAGGGAAGAAGAAGGATTGGGCAGGGAAAGCCTTCAGACTGTGTTGCAAGTTTGACATCTATGGAGAGAGAGTAGAAGGGATGGAGAACTGGGTAAGAGCATCACACTGAGGTGCCACTCTGAGCAAACATCAGCCAGCCAACAGGGAGCTCTGATGTAAAAATTGCCCATGGAAGAGCCCTGGCTGGGCAGAAATAGGCAGGCCCTAGTGCCTGGCTGTGCCCAGTCATTGGTTGGGGGCTGTCCAGGAGGACAGTGGCATCCACTCCAATGTTGCTACAGATGCTGATGCTGCCACACCTGGGAATTTATCTACCCATTTGGCTGAGGCAGCCCCCACTACAGACCAAAAGAGGAAACTCAATGGGCAGATGGAGTCTAAAATCTGGGAGGAAGCCCAGAAGGCAGTCTTCTCTGTGGTACAGGACCATCCCTCATAAGATTTCCAGGTAGGAGTTCAGCCCCAAGAATACCTGGTATAAACTAAGCCTAGTCCTAGGTCTGAGGGAATAAATAATGAGACACACTGTATTTAAAACTAGACATCTCAATATGTAGAAAAAACACATTAGATTCAATTCAACAGCTTATTAAACTAGAGTAGAAAAGGGAGAGAGAGAGAGAGATGAGGAGTCAGAGGGACCATGGAAACTATTCTAATTGAACATTAGAAGCTGTGGTGGTTTAAAGATGGGCACAAATTCTCTGATACCCCTCCCGTAAAGTGGTGTAGACTACTTCCTCTCCCCTTCAGTGTGAACTGTACTTAGTCACATGTTTCTAATATATAAAATGTGGTGGACCTGATGTAACTTCTGAGACTAAGTCATAGAAGGCATTGTACCTCCCTTCTTGCTCTTTCTCTTGTATCACTTGCTCTGGGGAAGCCAGTTGACATGTCATGAGGACACTCAAGCAACCCTATGAAAAGGCCTATGTGGTGAGTAACTGAGGGCTCCTGTCAACAGCCATGCAAGTGAGCCACTTGGAAGCAGACCCTTAAGGCCCAGTCAAGCCTTCAGATGAATACTGCACCACCTGGCCTCCCCTACACCCATCGCCTTTGGTAATAGCTTTATTGAGATATGATTCACATACTATACAATTCACCCATTTAAGTATACAACTTAATGGTTTTAAGTATATCTAAAGTTGTGGAACCATCACCAAGACCTAATTCCATAACATTTTCATCATTCTAAAAAGAAATCCTATAACCAGTAACAGTCATTCTGCCTTCCTCCCTTCCCCTAAGTAGCCACTAATCTACTTCATGTACCTCTCATATAAATGGACTCATACAATATATGGTCTTTTGTGACTAGCTTCTTTCACTTAGCATAATGTTTTCAAGGTTCATCTGTGTTGTAGCATATATTAGAACTTCATTCCTCTTTAAGAGTGGATAATATTTCATTGTATAGATATACCACATTTTGTTTATCCATTCATTAGCTGACAGACCTTTGGATTGTTTCCACTTTTTGGTTATTATGAATAATGCTTTCACAAACATTCGTGTAAACATTTTTGTGTGAACATATGTTATAATTTCTCTTGGGCACATACCTAGGAGTAGAATTACTGGGTTATGTGGTAACTCTATCTGTAACCATTTGTTTGTTTTATTTTTTTTGAATTTATTTATTTTGAGAGAGAGAGAGAGAGCGTGCGGGGGGGGGGGGGGGGGGGGGGGGGGGCGCAGAGAGAGGAGAGAGAGAGAATCCCAAACAGGCTCCACACTGTCAGCACAAAGCTCAATGTGGGGCTCAAACCCACAAAACATGAGATCATGACCAAGCTGAAATCAAGAGTCAGATGCTTAACCGACTGCACCACCCAGGCACCCCTTTGTTTATTTGTTTAAAGTTCATTTATTTATTTTGAGAGACAGAGAGAGAGAGTGAGTGCGTGCATGTGTGAGAGAGCATGGGAGGGGCAGAGAGAGAGAGAGAGAGAGAGAGAGAGAGAGAGAGAGAGAGAGAATCCCAAGCAGGCTCTGTGCTGTCAGCATGCAGCCCAATGCAGGGCTTGATCTCACAAACCGTGAGATCATGACCTGAGCCAAAATCAAGAGTCAGGCACTGAACCAACTAAGCCACTCAGGTGCCTTTATCTTTAGCCATTTGAAGAACTGCCAGACTGTTTCCAAAGTGGCTGCACCATTGGACATTCTCACTAGCAGTGTTTGAGAATTTTGATTTCTCCACATCTTTGTCAATATTTGTTATTATCTATCTTATATCCATCCTGGTGGGCATCTCATTATGGGTTTTGTTTGCATTTTCCTAACAGCTGTTCATCTTTTCATGCTTACTGGTCATTTGCATATTTTCTTTGAAGAGATCTGGCAGATATCTTCACTGTAACCTTGTGAGACCCTGATCCAGAACCACTCAAATAAGCTACTAATTCCCAACTTTCAGAAATTATGTGAGATGATAAATGTTTGTTGTTTTGAGATAGTTATTACAAAGCAATACACAACTAACAGAGAAGGATTCAGGTATATGTCATGGGTGCCTACTATTAATGCTATTGGAAGTCCCAGCCAATGTAATAACATAAGAAAAAGAAATACAAATTGTCAAGTTTGAAATGGAAGAAACAAAACTGTCATTGTTTGTAGAGTGATTTAGCTACCTAGAAACTGCAGATGTATCCAATTCCTCGGGTAGGGAAAGCAGTGTAATGGAATAGAAGAAGCCCAGGACAGACCCAGATTTGAGTCCTATCTTCTCCCTTACTTTCTGTGGGATATTAGGCAAGTCCTTTTGCCTCTTTGTGCCTCATTGGTAAAATGGAGATGAGAATAGTACCTACACCATGAGGATTAATATAAGTATATATAAGGTACTTCAGTGGCTGGCATATAGCAGGCTTTGATAAGTAGAAGGGGATTTGAAGGTAGGAGCCAGGCAGGATCGCAGTGTGACTAATTTAATGCCCAGTTCCCCAGGCTGCAGAATGTGGCATCCTTCCATTCTCCCAACTGACTCCAGCCTGCTGGTAGGGTCCTAAGAGGTTCAGTAGATCCTTATCTGGATTCAACCTCTGGCTCCACTTCCTTTCACTGGGCATCTTAGTCTTGGCTGAATCCCCATGATGTAATCTATTGACTGATATGCTCATGCCTACTTATTTTTTTTTTTTTTTTTTTTTACTTCCCAGGGACTATGGTAAGGATCAGAGAATGTAAAAGGAGCTTACTGAGGGGAAAGCCTCACATTAGGCCATGAATAGCCCACATGAGTCACTCATGTGGCATGAGATCCCACCCCCAGAAATGTAGGAAAACCCAACAGGAACAAGCGGGCAAAATAGGCCCTGAGAGCTCTGTCTAGCTCAACATGGGGGCCACAGAAGGCATTGGGATATGGGACAGGATTCCACTGAGTGCAAGAATCACACCCCTCTTATTCACATGGCACTTGACCTTTATATTCTCACCAAGCCCAAGTGGTAGGGTTGATAGATGAAATAGAGATGCCCAGTTACATTTGAATTTCAGAACTCAGTGAATAATTTTTAGTGTAATTGAATGCTCCCAACATTGTAATTATTTTTGATTATCTGAAATTATAATTTAAATGGGTTTTCAGTGTTTTTATTTGCTATATCTGGTTACCCTACCCAGCAGTGAGGAAAGACAAGCAGGGCAGCAACTCTTTGCCTCACTTCACAGAGGAGGTACAGGGGAGATTGGACTTGCCCAAAGCTCTGCTGCTTATTCACCTTTTCATTCTACACAGGGCTCTTTGGCTGAGGTTGAAACCTGGGTTGTTTGTTGGCTATAACTCAGAGACCTTAGCTCACACCCCCTCCTTCCCTTTTGGGGTTAGATTGGCCCTTGGGGCCCTTGAGGGGCTCTGTGAGTCTAACTCACTCAACAAGATTAAGAGGTTGGGTGGGGAGCATAATGGAAAGATCAGGAGGGTAGGAGGAGATCTGACTGCAGAATTCAGGTGCTGGCAGACTAAATAATAAATCTCCCATTTCTACACCCAATAACTCAAGTTCTCAAGCACAGTTCTGTGAATTTGCCCCAGGTCAACAGCAGATGGGAATTAGAGCTAGAACCAGACTTTGAGCCTCTGGATCCCCAGCACTCTTCCTCTTGCTCTGGGGTCTGGACAAGAGGTCCCAGGGAGGAGCCCTCTTATGCCCATACCAGGGCATGGGAGCAGGAAGGCCTGTGGGACAGCACAGTAGGCCTTTCCGGAACCCACAGTATTTCGTTGAGCTTCTGCTGCCATCTAGTGGGCACCCAAAACCAACACCTCTTAGAGAAACTGAACAAGGAAGGCTGTCTTTGCAAGTTTCTCATCCCTTTTTGCACCTGCCTGTTCCTTCTTATCTGGGCTCTACCTCTGACTTGCTATGGAACCCTGACAAGCCCTTTGTCTCTCTGGATCTCAGTTTTCTCTTTTAGAATAAGGGTTATCCAAATTGCAGCTGGCCTGATCTTTCTAAAGCACAGGCCTAGCCAGGTTTGTCCCCTGACCCACCCTGAACTTCAGGTCAAAGTCTGTCATACCCTGCAGGATCTGAGCCTGGCTGACCTACAAGGTCCCCACTTCTCTGCTCCAGCAACACAGAGCTACCTTCATCTCCTCAATCACCAGTCCCTCTCAGGGTCCTTGTACATGCTATTCCCTCTGCCCCAAACACTCTCTTTCACCTGGCTTGTTCCTACTCATCCTTCAAGTGTCAATTTAATTACTCCCTCCAGGAAGCCCCCTCTTCCTTGACGCCCCCAACCCAGGATGGGCAAGTGTACTTTAGGTCCCCACTAAAGAATAATTTAGGTTTCAAAGAAGATATCACCCTGGAAGAGGTCAAATGGCAGTCCACTCAGTCCACGTGGGGAACCATGGGCTCAGGGTTAAAACTGACCTGATTTCCTATCTCATTCTGCCACAGTTGGTCAGTGTGAACGTCAGCTCCACCTCTCTGAGTCCCTTTTTCACAGATGAATAAATCAGACTCTGTCTATACCAGTGATGAAAAATATAACACTAATGTGAGCCAAAAAAGTAATTTGGAATTTTCTAGCTCCGGTTTAAAAAGTGAAAGAAACAAGGGAAATGAATTTTAATGACATATTTTCACATAATCCCTGTGTAAAATATTTCAACATGTAACCGATATTTTAAAATTATTAATGATCTATTTTACTTTATTTTTTTATACTAAGTCTTTGAAGTCTGGTATTTTAACTTACTGTGTGTCTCAGTTTGGATTCCACACTTCAAGCTCTCAGTAGCTACATGAGGCTAAAAGCCACTGTATTGGACAGCACAGCTCTGTATCTTGATCTGTGTGGCTGTTACATATGTGTACATATGTAAAAATTTGTGGAGCTGAACACTTAAGACTTTGACCTTTTTGTATGCAAATTATATCTAGTCTTGAGGGAAAAAAAAGAGTAATTCCAGGTTTCTAGCATGAACACGGATGGACAAAGGGTGGAACAATTTCCTGGAATGGGAGAGGTTGAATGTGAACCAAGGGGGTGCTGGGTGAAAAAAAGCTGAGTGTGAGGATCTTTGTTCCTTTAGGTCTTTGTTGCCCCCAGACCCTAATAAAGTTTCCAGGGTCACCTAACCAGAAGCTGTCCAGGTGGCAGAGAACAAGTGGCCTTGGTGCCTGGGACTTGTCCCCAAGACTTGAGAGGGGGTCACAGTGCCATTCAAACTTCTCTCCTGGACTCCACAGTCCTAGGCTCTGCCTATTCTCATGTTGGGGCCATGGGCATTTCCTCTACCTAGGATTGCTAGATTAGCAAAAAATAAAAGTCACCAACTTAAATCTGAATTACTATAAACAAAAAATAATTTTTTTAATTTTTTAATGTTTATTTATTTTTGAGAGAGAGAGAGAGAGACAGAGTATGAGCAGGGGAGGGGCAAAGAGAGGGAGACACAGAATCTGAAGCAGGCTCCAGGCTCTGCACTGTCAGCACAGAGCCTGACGTGGGGCTTGAACTCACCAACGGTGAGATTATGACCTGAGCCAAAGTCAGATGCTTAATGGACTGAGCCACCCAGACACCCTACAACAAATAATTTTTTAGTATAATTATGTCTCAGATGTTTGTTTGTATGAAATTCAGATTTAACTGGGTGTTGTCTGTTCTACTTGGCAACCTGACTTCTAGCTCATCCTCCAGGACTCTGAAGCACGGAATCTAGCTCTACTTCCTTGTGTGATGTTGGCCACATTTCTTTATCACTTTGACCTTCAGCTTTCTCTTCTGTAAAATAGTCAACAATTCTTTCCTTAAAGACCTGTTGAGAAGATTCACTGAGAAAATTTTTTAAGAAGGATCTCCCAAAGGTAACTGGGTGGCTCAGTCAGTTAAGCGTCCAACTCTTGGTTTCAACTCAGGTCAGGATCTCAGGGTTTGTGAGATCAAGCCTCACCTTGGGCTCTGTGCTGACAGATCAGAGCCGGCTTGGGATTCTCTATCCCTCTCTCTCAAAATAAATAAACATTAAAAAAATTTTTCCAGGGCAACTGGGTGGCTCAGTTGGTTAAGTATCCAACTTTGGCTCAGGTCACAATCTCACAGTTCATGTATTCAAGCCCCGCATCCAGCTCTGTGCTGACAGCTCAGAGCCTGGACCTGCTTCGAATTCTGTGTCTCCCTCTCTCTGTGCCCCTCCCCCACTCATCCTCTGTCTCTCTGTCTCTCTCTCTCTCAAAAAGAAATAAACATTAAAAAAAATTTTTTTTTTAATTTTCCAACAATAACAAAAAGAAGGATCTCTCCATAATGCCTAGCACACATTAGGCCTGGCACATATTATTAGGCCCTGAGTAAACATTCAACCCTTCCTTCTTGGGCTTCCAGAGGTGCAGGGCAGAGATGGGCTGCCCAGTGAATGCCCTATCTCCTTCCCTACACTGTCCAGGGGTTGGACCCCATGATTTCTTAGTGCCTTCCAGATTTTCCTCTTCTTTATTGGTTTTTCCATTCCTTGGTTTTCTAGAGATTTGTCCACACTTCATCTATGCTGGGAACATCCCAGAATCCTCTGGGAAGAGCCTATCACCCAGGAATAAGGTCTTCTTGATCCAGCTCCCAGTAGATTCCAAAATATGGCCCTGATACCACCTAGTGGCCATGTCCCTAAACAAATAATATTATTCAGACCCCAACTTAGCAACCCAGACTTGTTCACTCTGCCCTCAGCCAGCAGGGTCACCATATGGGCAGAGACCTATGCCAGGCCCCAGCAGGAGGCAGAAGAACTTGACCCTGAGCTGTCCCAGAGCACAAGGCTTGAATGTAGGGGGGCAGTGAGCTTCATCCTAACCTTAGGACCCAAGCTCAGAGAATGAAAGGAGCCTAAGGCCCAGGGGTTTGGTAATGTGCCTGAAGGCCATGCAGCAAGATTTGCACATTTGCCTCAGGTTGGGTAACAAATGAGGCCATGTTCCTTACCGCCAACCTTCTCTGTGGAAGGATTGAGTTCAGTAGGATTAGGGGACACTTTATCTGGCATATTCACCCTTCTGTCTACAGACAAGGTCTTCCTCTCTGAGCTTCCTATACCCATGAGGGGAGACTGACCCCAACCTGGGATGAGGGTGGGTGATGTGCCATGCCCAGGGAACATTCTTTCCTATGTCATGTGAGGAGACTGGAGGAAAAAGTGATGCTACCTTAATAGAACTGGGCTGGTTCCTAGGATCCTGAAATTTTCTCTCCCTGCACTGAACAGAAGAAAAAACAGGCTCAGAGAAGAGCAAGGACCTATGAGCCTCAACAGATCAAATAAGCCAGAAGGTACCAGACTCTTGGCCTCTCCTCACCTGGCAGATATACACCTGTGGCCTCAAGTCCTTAATCACAGCTTCCTCCCACCTAATTACTTTTCTTTTCCCACCATTAGACCTTCCTGGCCCCCAAACTCCTTGACTGAGGTTCCTGATCCCTCTGAGACTCTACACTGGCCTCCTATTTGTCTTATACTCCTAATCTCCACCTCTCCCCCTTGTACTCTGGAGAAGATCTGAATGCCTCTGCATGGATTACCATCCCCCCCCCCACCTTTTTCTTCCTTTCCAGCCCACCCCTCCTTCCATCCCTTCACAGACCCTACTCTCTGGCCCTGGGTGGTAAGGCCGCATTTCAACAGGAGCAGGTTTTGTAGGCAGAGTCTAATCTTGAGCTTGAGTCTTACCAGTTGTATGGCATTGGGTATATTGCTTAACTTCTCTGGGCCTCTAGCTCCTCATATATAGTATTACTTCACAATTTGAAGGTGAGGATTAAATTGCACAAAACCCTTAGCATAATGTGTAACACATCAATAAACATTCAACAAATATTAGCTGCTAGTATTAGTATTAATATTAGTATTAGTATTAGAAGGGTAAGGGGAGAGGAGGGGACGGGGCAGGAGAAATGTTAGAGCTATTAAAATGAGAACCGTTGGGATCCTCAGAGCAAGCAGAGGAAGAAATCAGAACATTTCTATTTATTTTATTCTTTCCCACTGAATATTTTTTATTCAGCATAATTTGTTGTAAGCATTAAATAATATGAAATCCAGGCTGGGTCCTAGCAGGATAAATGTAAACATCACCAACAGTGCTTTTATGGTCCATAAGTGCCTTAGTGTGCTAAAATAGAGAAGATATTACTCAATATATTTTTGAAGCTGAAGTGTTTCTAAGTTTGGTAGCTCCAACTCTGTTATTTCTTGGGAACATCTTTAATAACAAGAGCATGAAGAAATAAACAGTGCTGGTTCCCTAACATTAAAGTTTCAGGAATGTGGTTATTGCTTTCAAGAAGAGACCATGAGGATGACCTGATTTCTGACAAAGGAAAAGTTGAACTCTTGCCTTTAAGTCTGCCTGATGAGCCCAACAAATACAGCAAAGGAGAATATAATCAATGAGTTTGTCTTAACTGAAGCTAATGCTTCAATGTCTTTTTCATAATGATGGTACTTGGTGACTTTTTCAAAGGAGATAGCTCAAGCAGGAATTTTTTAAAGTATACTGAGAGCTTATTCAGTGCTAAGCCTGTTCTATATCCTCACAACAACCATTTGCGGTAGAAACAAATTTCTACGTTAAAAAGATGAGGAAATGGAGGCTTCTGTAAGTGAAACTGCTGGTCTATAGTCACATAGCTAGTAAGCATGGGGACTTTAAATGCCCTCCAATCAAAGACCACCAAGAACACACCTGTGGTTGGACAGGCTAGGTTTATTACTTGTTACAGCAAAGCAGGGGATGTGAATCAGGAGGAATGATGGGACATCTCAGTACCAGAGTGTTAGAAAGGACATTTAGGATTTGAGCTTGTGTTAAATACTTTGGGGGCAGGGAGTATGTTCAACAGGAGAACACCAAGACCTACCTGTGAGTGCCAGGCCAGCTCCTAGATATCAGAGATTGCTTTTCTTTTTCTCAGAGCCTGAACTCAGATCCAGGTTTGTGTGACTCGAAACATCTCCTGTGTTTCCACAGGAAACCTGAAAAGAAGACTAGCAGATGAGGAATTTCATCTATGCACTTATTTCATCTACTACCTTCACCACCTACTCACACTCAACCTCTAATACAGTCCCTGGGATCATTGTAGGCAGTTAATAAATGTTTGCTGAATTAATGAAACAATGAACATGTCAAGAATTCCAGAGAACAACTGCCTAGGAGCAAATCGCATCTCCACCACTTATCAGTATGTGATTTGGAAATTTTTAATTAAATGATAAAATTGTGTAAACTTTAAAAAGTTTTTCTTTACCCTTTTGTAAAATG
>NW_024412645.1:798548-988906 GCF_014898765.1 Herpailurus yagouaroundi | reverse complement strand
TCTTCCCACTAGGCATTAAAGCAAAGATCTTGTCTCTTACTATATCAACAGTGCCTAGCACATACACAAATGTTTGATAAATAAATAAGTAAATTGGCTAAAACAGGGGCGCCTGGGTGGCGCAGTCGGTTAAGCGTCCGACTTCAGCCAGGTCACGATCTCGCGGTCCGTGAGTTCGAGCCCCGCGTCGGGCTCTGGGCTGATGGCTCAGAGCCTGGAGCCTGTTTCCGATTCTGTGTCTCCCTCTCTCTCTGCCCCTCCCCTGTTCATGCTCTGTCTCTCTCTGTCCCAAAAATAAATAAACGTTGAAAAAAAAAATTTTTTTTAAATTGGCTAAAACACAGGAACTGCCTCCATTTGGAGGATAAATTTTAATTTTTGTATCATTGTAAAAAGAACGTAAGGAACTCCCATGTACCCTTTACCTAGATTCACTACTTGTTTATATTTGCTTCATTTGCTTAATCATCCCCCCAAATACACACACACACACACACACACACACACACACACACACACACGTTTCTCTGAATAATTTGAAATTAAGTTGGAGACAGTGTGCCCTTTTATCCCTAAATACTTCAGTGAATATTTCCTAAGAACAAGGACATTCTCTTAACTACAATACAGTAATCAAATTTAGAAAATTTAATGTTGATACAATATGCATTAAGAGCTAGTCCACATCCATATTCAAATTTGTCACTTGTCCCAGTATTGTACATTACACCTATTCTGCTTCTTGTTTTCCCAGTCCAGAATCCAATCACATACTACATCTTGTTGTCATGTCTCTTCAATCTTTTTCAAACCAGGATAGTTCCTCAGCCTTTCTCTGCCTTTCATAATACTGACAGTTATTTTGTAGAGTGCCCTCGATTTGGGTTTATGTCATGCTTCCTCATGAGATTTGGGTTATGCATTTTTGACAGAAATATCACAGAAGAGATGTTGTGTCTTTCTCAGTGCATCTCATTGGGAGACACAAGATCATTACTTGACCTAGAATTGGTAATGTTAACTTTGATCATTTTTGATTCACTTGTTTTTCGAGGTTATACCTCTGTAAAATTACCATTTTCCTTTTGTAGTCAATAAGTAATTTATGAGAGACACTTTTACTGTGTAAATAATTCGTCTTCTATTTTTATCATTCATAATTGATTTTCCAACTACATCTTTAAAAAAAGGAATTTTTCCTTCTCCCTATTTATTTATTTACTTCCTTATTTATATCAGTAAAGATTCATGGGTTACCATTTTATTCAATTAGTTATACTGTCACTAACATGTTACTTTGATGCTCAAACAGCCAGTTTGTGTGTGAAGGAGCCAGTGGTAGCTCCTTCAAGTTAGCTCCCGTGTCCTTTGACATGCTCCCATCATTCTGATGCCCATTATCCTTACATTCTGGTGTAACAAGATGTTTCAAGCTTATCTGGTACTTTCCCTGCCCGGACTCAGGTTCTTTGAAAGGCGGCCGGTCTCTGTTTCTCCGCTTCCTGCCCTCCAGGCGGAACCTTAGAGCCGACTGGGGCGGAGAACAGCGCTGCGGACCAACCTCTTCCGGTTGTAGCCGGAAGTCCCTCGGAGAGGGGCGGCCCTGTGTCAGGTGACCGGAGTCCGCGTAGGAGGGAATTGCAGGTTTTATCCGACAGCCTGAAGGGAACGACTGGCGGAGCGGACGACGGATGGATACGCTGGGGTGTCCTCAGAGGCATTAATTGAATAGAGGTAGGTACATGATGGGCTAGGGTGGCAGCGTACGGGCCGTCGAGGTTGAGAGACGCGGGCAGGGTTTCTGCCTTTACCGGGCCCACGGGTTGAGACACCTGCCCGAGCGGCGCAGAGACAACAACCTCGGCTCTGCCCCGCGCCCTCCGTCCCAGAAGAGAGCTCGAGCTGGAGTTGTATTCTACCGTCCTGTGATTACAGTTTGGGAAACTGAGGCCACGAGAAGGGAAATGGCTCCCACAAGCTCTCCTTTCCAGGCAGGGACTCATTCTAACTCTTTGGCTCTGGCCTGAGGCCGCCTCTCTCAGATGGATGTGCTTGTAATGATTTTACCTCGAGTGGAGAGGCCAAGGCCGGGAATCGTGGGGGACAGAGTTGGGCTTGGCAGTAAGGGAGCCGATTAGAGACTTAGCCACTTTAACTAATTGTGCGCTATGGACCCAATCCATTCCCTTTATTGGGCCTCAGTTTCCTCATTTTTTTTAAAATGTTTATTCATTTTTTAAAGACAGAGACAGAGCACAAGCAGGGGTGGGGTGGAGAGAGAGGGGGACACAGAATCTGAAGCAGGCTCCAGGCTCTGAGCTGTCAGCACAGAGCCCGACGCGGGGCTCGAACTCAGGAACCGCACGAGATCATGATCTGAGTCAGACACTCAACCAACTGAGCCACCCAGGCGCCCCTCAGTTTCCTCATTTGTAAAACAGGGCAGTGTTTGTCAAAATATGGTTCTTACACTGCTTTGAAATGCCCTGGGAACATGTTTTACAATGCAGGTTACCTGCATTCAGACTCTGAATGCATTCCTCTGCATTCAGACTCAGATAAGACCTCTGAATTAGAATCTGGGTTGGAACCTGGGAAACTGCGTTTTGAACGTACACCTCAGGGGTTCTGTACCTACTGATGTTTGAAGCCCACTGATTTTAAGTGCTTTCCTGCTGTGGGAACTAGTTATCCATTCTTTGGTTTGAAGCAGCTGGAGCCGGTTCCGGATCTTTGAAAGATGGGATGTTTAGCCCAGAAAAGAGAGCAGTGGAAGGAAACTGTCTTTAAAGGGGGGGGGGGGGGGGGCCGGGGATTTTTGACGGTTAAGAGTGCTTCCACTTTTATCTTTGGGGTTGAAAGAGGCAGACTAGGACCAATAAGTGGATTCTACAGGAAGAGAAGGTTTTGACTTCATAGAAGAACTTAATGCTGGTCAGAGATGACCAGCAATGGAATGGATTGCCTTCAAAGGTAATGAACTCCCTGTTGAAGGAGGTATATAGGTATTAGATGGCAGTCTTTTGCAATTTGAAATGTGTGATTCTGAATAACTATTTTGAATCTTTCTGGTGCTGATCGACTTCTTTTTTCTGGCCTCTCTTCTTGACACCTCCATCCCCACCAGCCTACATTTTCTAGAAGGCCAGTGGGTTTGAATTAATGCAGTCTGTTCCTGGTTGTCCTGTGCACTATCCTTCTTTTCAAGGACTTTGGAATGGCCCATTATTGTTGAATAACTAAGGAGATTCCCCACCCTATTGGTTTGTAGCTTATGTTCTTAGAATAACTTGGAAATGCTGCTAAAGACTTTGTGTTTGATTAGTAGAAACCAGTGAACTCTTTGAAGATCATGGAATTGAGGACCCTTGATCAGAAGGGCCCCTCAGGGTTGTTCAGGCCAGCCTTTCCTCCCTGGGATGTAAATCCCTCTTTAACCCTCTCTCCAGCAATGTGTTGTATAGCTGTTGTGTCTAATGAGAGAATTTTTGCAATCTGTCAGCCAACTTTTCATCCAGCATTTAAAACCAGTCCTCTTAGGGACATGACTTGCCAGTTCATCCTCACTAACACAAACTACAGATAATGCTCCTAGCATATCTTTCAGCTTTCTAATCAAATGTCGAAGTTCCTATTCTGTGGATAGGAAAACTCCAAGCAGATAACTTTTTCAAAACCTGTAGGAATGCTTACATTGCCCTGTGGAACAAAGATTCCATATTATGACCCAATTCTGCTCACATCCTTTCCACCCCCCAAAATAGTTTGGGTTTGAGCCAAGACTTCCTGCTTGTGTTCACCTTCCTGCTTTGCTTGTGTTTCCTAGGATTAAACAAAAAGGATGTGAATGCTTTTTCAGATATTATCCAGGTGGTGGGTAAAATGATTGTAATTTGGTGATGTCTTTAACACTTCTTAATCTGAACATTTCCTTTTCAAAAAGCACCTAAATTGGCATTTCCAAAGTGTGTTCTTCAGGCCACTAGTCTTAAGACATGCCTCTGAAAAAAAGTGTTCTATAGTAAAAATATATTTGGAAAATGCTGTATATCATTATCTTTTCTTGGAACTTCTCAGTGTATAGTACCACATTAAAGGCACTGAGATATCCTGTAATAAAGAAACATGTCTAATCTTGTTTAATGTACTGTCGCCAAACTTAATTGATGTAAAGCACTTTTTTTTTTACTGTTTATTTATTTTTGAGAGGGAGAGCGCACGCCCAGGAGGAGCAGAGAGAGAGGGAGACAGAGAATCTAAAGCAGGCTTCTTGCTGTCAGCACAAACCCTCGAACCCATGAACTGTGAAATCATGACCTGAGCCAAAGTCAGATGCTCAACTGACTGAGTCACTCAGGCACCCCTAAAACACTGGTTTTTTTTTAATTGAAGCACACATTGGCAAATACTTTTTTTTTTTTAAGTTTATTTAAGTAATCTCTACACCCAACATGGGGCTTGAACTCATGACCCCAAGATCAAGAGTTTCATGCTCTTCCGAGTGAGCCAGCCAGGTGCCCCTAACTTTGGCAAATTCTGACCTAGAGAGTCTGCGTTTTATGGCCTATGGGCCAAATCTTGCTCCATTGTCTGTTTTTGGATGGCATGTGAGGTAGGGATGAAGTTTACATTTTTAAATGGTGGAGAATAAATCCAAAGAAGAATGATATTTTCAGGGCACCTGGGTGACTGAACTGATCAAGTGTCTGACTTTGGCTCAGGTCATGGTCTCCCAGTTCGTGAGTTTGAGTCCCACTCAAGGCTCTCTGCTATCAGAGTGGAACCCACTTCTGATTCTCTGTCTCCCCCTCTCTGCCCCTCCCCCACTCACACTCTCCCTCTTTCTCTCAAAAATAAACATTAAAAAAAAGAAGAAGGACATTTTGTGATATGTGAAAATTAAAGGAAAATTAAAACTATAACATTTTAGGGGCGCCTGGGTGGCGCAGTCGGTTAAGCGTCCGGCTTCAGCCAGGTCACGATCTCGCGGTCCGTGAGTTCGAGCCCCGCGTCAGGCTCTGGGCTGATGGCTCAGAGCCTGGAGCCTGTTTCTGATTCTATGTCTCCCTCTCTCTGCCCCTCCCCTGTTCATGCTCTGTCTCTCTCTGTCCCAAAAATAAATAAACGTTGAAAAAAAAATTAAAAAAAAAACCAAAACTATAACATTTTATTGGAACACAGCCACACCCATTAATTTACAGATTGTCTTTGGCAGAAGAGTTGAGTAGTTGCCCATAGACCATATGGTTCACAAAGTCTAAAATATTTATTATATGGCATTTACAGAAAAAATTTGCTAGTCCCTGACTTACACCATGTTAATTTTTTTAACTTAAAAAAAAATTTTTTTAATATTTATTTATTTTTGAAAGAGAGAGAGAGACACAGTGTGAGTGGGGGAGGGGCAAAGAGAGGGGGAGGCACAGAATCCAAAGCAGGCTCCAGGCTCTGAGCACAGAGCCTGACGTGGGGCTTGAACCCACGAACCATGAGATCATGACCTGAGCTGAAGTCAGACACTCAACTGACTGAGCCACCCAGGCGCCCCCATTTTTTCAACTTTTTTATTTTGAAATAATTTTAGACTTGGAAAAATAATACACAAACTTCTTGTATACTTCTCACTCAACTTTCCCTAATGTTAACATTTTACAAAACTGTGTTTAAAATATCTAAATAAGAAATTTAACATTAATTCAGTACTACTAACGAATCTGTAGACTTTATTCAGAATTAGCCATTTGTCCTACTAATGTCCTTTTTCTGTTCCAGTACCCAATCCAGTTTCCCACATTGCATTTAGTTGTCAAGTCTTCTTCTTCTTCTTTTTTTTTTTTTTTAATTTGTATCCAAGTTAGTTAGCATATGGTGCAACAGAGATTTCAGGAGTAGATTCCTCAATGCCCCTTACCCATTTAGCCTGTCCCCCCTCCCTCAACCCCTCCTGCAACCCTCTGTTTGTTCTCCATGTTTAAGAGTCTCTTATGTTTTGTCTCCTTCCCTGTTTTTATATTATTTTTGCTTCCCTTCCTGTATGTCCATCTGTTTTGTATCTTAAAAGTCCTCATGTGATTGAAGTCATATAATATTTGTCTTTCTCCGATTAATTTTGCTTAGCATAATACCCTCTAGTTCCATCCATGGCAAAATTTCATTCTTTTTGATTGCCGGATAATACTCCATTGTATATATATACCACATCTTCTTTATCCATTCATCCGTTGATTGACATTTGGGCTCGTTCTGTACTTTGGCTATTGTCGATAGTGCTGCTGTAAACATTGGGGTACATGTACCCCTTTGAAACAGCATACCTGTATCCCTTGGATAAATATCTAGTAGTGCAATTGCTGGGTCATAGGGTAGTTCTATTTTTAATTTTTTGAGGAACCTCCATACTGTTTTCCAGAGTGGCTGCACCAGTTTGCATTCCCAAGTTGTCAAGGCTTCTTAATATCTAACAATCTGAGACAGTTCCTCAGTCTTTTTTTGTCTGTCATGACGATAAACTTTTGAAGAGGACTGGCCAATTATTTTGTAGAATGTCTTTCAATTAACTCTGAAACAGAATTAATACATTATAAAATCCACCATTTTAAGTGTTTATTTATTATTTTGAGAGAGAGAGAGAGAGAGAATGTGCATGTGAGAGTGGGGGAGGAGCAGAGAGAGGGAGAGAGAATCCCAGGCAGACTCTGTACTGATAGTGCAGAACCCAACACAGGGCTGGATCTCACAACTGTGAGACCATGACCTGAGCTGAAATCAAGAGTCAGATGTTTAACCTACTGAGGCACCCAGGTGCCCCATAAAATTCACCATTTTAAAGAGTTCAGTAGTTTTTAGTATGTTCACAAGGTTGTGCAACCATCACAACTATTTTAAACCCAGAGCGTTTTCATGTCTCCCAAAAGAAAACCTGTACATGTAACAATCACTCCTTATTCTCCCCTCTTCCCACCCCTGGCAACCATTAGTATAGATTCACACAGTATGTGACCTTTTTACAATATGTGGCCTTTTGTGTCTGGCTTCTTTGATTAAGCATAATGTTTTCATAAGGTTCATCCATGTTGTGTTTTATATCAGTACTTCTTTACTTTTTATTAATGAATAATATTTTGTTGTATGGTTATACCACATTTTGTTTATCCATTCATCAATTAATTAACATTTAGGTTGTTTCTTCCTTTTGGTTATTATGACCAACGCTGCACATTCATGTACAAATTTTCATTTGAACATAATTTCAGTTCTCCTAGATGTGTATACCTGGGAGTGGAATTGCTGGATCATATGGCAACTCTATGTTTAACTTTTTGAGAAACTGCCAAACTGTTTTCCATAGCAGCTGCACCATTTTATATTCTCATTAGCAATATGTAAGGGTTCCATTTTCTCCACATCCTCTTCAACAATTTTCTTGTCCTTTGTTGTTGTTGTTGTTGTTGTTGTTGTTGTTGTTGTTGTTGTTATATCCACCCTAGTGGTTGTGAAGTGGCATCTCGTTGAAGTTTTTATTTTCATTTTTCTAATGACTGATGATATTGAACATCTTTTCATGTGCATATTGGACATCTGTGTATCTTCTTTAGTGAAATGTCTTTTCAGATCCTTTGCCCATTTTGTAATTGCGTAATTTGTCACCATGCACAATTTTGCATGTAAGTATTCAAAGACTTTGCAGATTCCTTGAAGCCCCTTGAAGTAACGTAGAGTGAGCTGAACTGCAAACTCTGAGGCAATGCCAATAACGCCCTGATCTGAATGGAGTTGGATTTGGACATGCTGAAGCACAGAGTAATTGCTCCTTTGAAACTGCTGACCATTCAGAGCTTGTTCAACCCCAACTACTCCTGCTGATCTTGCAGAGCTGGGGTGGCCATGGTCAAGTAAAAGAGGTCCTACAGTATTATTCAAAATATGATAAGACCACTAGGAGATCCTTCCACCTGGGAGCTACTCTCATGGTTGTCTGGTCACAGACAGGGAGTAGAGGAGTCAGTGGCAGTTTGGGATACCCTGGACTTGTGATATTGGTGGCAGAGCTACCAGTGCACCCATGCCTCTTTTGACCCCAAAGCATTTGGCTATATAACCAGATCATCTTAAACATATAATTAAGAATAAAACAATAATTTTGAAAAAGTTTTTACAAGATGGGGCACCTGGGTGGCTCAGTTAAGTGTCCGACTCTAATTTCGGCTCAGGTCATGATCTCGTACTTTGTGAGTTCGAGCCCCACATTGGGCTCCATGCTAACAGTGTGGAGCCTGCTTGGGATTCTCTGTCTCTCCCTCTTTCTGTCCCTCCCATGTGTGTGCATGCCCTCTCTCTCTCAGAATAAAATAGGGGCACCTGGGTGGCTCAGTCAGTTAAGTATCGATTTTGGCTCAGGCCATGATCTCATGGTACATAGGATTGAGCCCCACATCAAGCTCTGTGCTCACAGTATGGTGCCTGCTTGGGATTCTCTCTCCTCTCTCTGCCCCTTGCCCTATTTGCTCTCTCTCTCTTTCAAAATAAATAAACTTGAAAATAAATAAACTTTAAAAATATTTTCAAAAATACAAGTTTTTACAAAGAAAAACATTTTAATTTTCAATGCTTCTATTATTTTGCTACAGTAAACTAAATGAGTATTAATTTTACGTTTTCACCTCACTGTACATGTGTACCAATAGTAAGAGTGTTTTTAATGTGATAAAAATTTTTAAATTCATGGACAATTGTGATTTTTTTTCCCATTTATTATTATGATCATTTTTTATAGCTTCAGCTTGCATTTTTATTGTGTGCACTACTGTGCCAAGCAAGGATTGTCTATGTTATCCTCAGGCATTTTATTTGTTGGTAGAATTTGTGTCCATAATAAAAAAATATAGTCCAAAATGCAAAATCTTTACATTCAACTAAAAGGGGACCGTTCAAGAAGACTAATATGCACTATTCCTTCTTTACTTCAGGCTTAATACCATATTAGGAGCTTTCCTAGCATTAGAGGACTGAAAGTTTAGAAACTATATGTTTCCTTTTCCAGAGATTAGTTGGTCTGTGAAAGGAGAGTGGAAGAACTGGGGGATGAGGAATGAGATATGGTTATCCTCACAATTAGGAACCAAATAGAGGCATATTCCTGAAAAACATTAATTTAGTCATTCACTCAATTTAACGGTATTTTAATAGAGTATGTAGAAATTTAAATGGGAGACATTACAGTATAGATAGCACAGATCTTTCTTACTGATTTAGAAATAAGAAAAGATTTAGCCAAGGGCCAAACTTTGAAGATGCAAGGAAAAAAGCATATTCTGGGGAGCAAATATCTTGAACAGGTGAGAGGAAATGTAATCCATGGTATGGATGGAAACTTTAGCCTTAGTTAAGAGCAGAGATAGTTCATGCATGGTAATAAAGAGAGAAAAAAGGATATAAGCCTACAGACAGCCAGGTTGTCCTATTTGGAAGTAGGAAGATAAGGCAGATTGTGTTTTTATTTTTTTCAGTGAAGTAATAAGGATGGTCATTAGTGAAGGTGAAGAGAAGGTAGGGGCCATTTGTAATTGAAGGAGTAAAAAGTTATGAAACAGCCCTCACAGACTGATAAGTTAGATTGACTCTGAAACTATGGAAGGATTGCTGGAAATTGCAAGGGGTCTTTTGAGGTCATAAATTCACGGTAAAGTGATTTGCACCAAATCTCCTTCTTCCTTGTGTGGACATATTCAGTTTTTTTAATGTATCAATAAGTAGGAAGGCATTATTTTGCTGGTTTACATTTTTTTTAATGGTTGTGATAATAAAGTTTATTTCTAATTTTTATTTATTTATTTTTTCTGTAATTCATTTCCAAGTTAGTTAGCATATAGTGCAACAATGATTTTAGGTGGTTTACATTTTGTTGTTGTTGTTGTTGTTTTGGGTTTTTTTGGGTTTTTTTTTTGGTTTTTTGGTTTTTGGTTTTTTGGTTTGTTTTTTAGGTTTACATTTTAGGTTTGCATTTTTTAAAGTAAGTTATTTGATGGAAACTAAGGGAGAGGAAGGAAATTATGGAGGTATGCATTGGATAAAAGGATGGACCATGAGATCTAAATGAGATAAAAGGGAAGTAAGGACTTGAAGAGTCTTGATATACAGTAAAAAAGGGGTAAAGTTAATGAACTTGCCATCCCAGTTATTTGAAGTTTTATCAAACTGAATAGTAGGAGGAGGAAATTTGCTGGAGTTTAGAAAGTGGTGGTCAGATGATGAAACTACTGAAATACATGTTTTGTTGTTGTTGTTTTTAATTAAGTAGGCTCTATGCCCAACACGGGGCTTGAACTTATGAAATCAAGAAATCAAGAGTTGTATGCACTACCGACTGAGCCAGCCAGGTGCCCCTGAAATACATGTTTTAAAAGTCCAGTAATAGTTGGGGCACCTGGGTGGCTCAGTCGGTTAAGCATCTGACTTCGGCTCAGGTCATGATCTCGTGTGTGAGTTTGAGCCCCACATCAGGCTCTGTGCTGACTGCTTGCTCAGAGCTTGGAGCCTGCTTCAGATTCTGTGTCTCCTCCTCTCTCTGCCCCTCCCATACTCATGTTCTGTCTTGCTCTGTCTCTCAATAATGAATAAACGTTTTAAAAAAAAAAAAAGTCCAGTAATAGTTAATGACAAATTTTAGAGAATGGCCACAGAAGTGGGTTGGTGAAGTTGGGTAGAAAACAAGATCTTAGGGAAAAGCTTAGAGAAGCAAGTCGCTGGAGTAGGTACTAGACAAGTTATCTCTGGAGATATTAAACATACTCTTTAAAAAAATTTTTTTTATGTTCATTTTTGAGAGAGACAGAGTGTGAGCAAGGGAGGGAGGGCAGAGAGAGAGACAGGGAGACTCAGAATCCAAAACAAGCTCCAGTGGGGATGTGGGGCTTGAACTCATGAACCGCAAGACCATGACCTGAGCCGAAGTCTGAGGCTTAACCGACTGAGCCACCCAGGTGCCCCATGCATACTCTTAATAATAATGTGGTGGAGAGAAGTGCAGTTAGGCAGATGATAAAATAGAGAAATTAAAGGACATGACCAGCTAGGTCAAAAGAAATATTGTATTGATTAGATTAGACTTGGTAATCAGCTACATTGATAATGTGTTGATAATAAGTTCTGTTTAATACTTCTTCGAACCAGTCTTTTTGTACTTTGTACAGTGAATTATGCAGTGTTGTGTCAGGAGGTCCTAGAGAGGTATCTTTGCAGGTGTTAGCAGGGGGTGGGGGGTGTCTGCTGACCACCATTAAATTTTTCTTTGTCCAGTGTCCAGCCTCAGGTTGGAGCTATTATGCAAAGAAGTGAGGGTTATTGGGGCGCCTGGGTGGCGCAGTCGGTTAAGCGTCCGACCTCAGCCAGGTCACGATCTCGCGGTCTGTGAGTTCGAGCCCCGCGTCGGGCTCTGGGCTGATGGCCCAGAGCCTGGAGCCTGTTTCTGGTTCTGTGTCTCCCTCTCTCTCTGCCCCTCCCCCGTTCATGCTCTGTCTCTCTCTGTCCCAAAAATAAATAAACGTTGAAAAAAAAAATTAAAAAAAAAAAAGAAAGAAGTGAGGGTTATTTAACAAGGAGTTAAGACTGTATGAAATACAGAGGTTTCTTTCAACCTAAATAAATTCTCCACATTTTGTTTTTTAGTAAGCCCTATTTCCCTTATTAATTGGTATCACGGTACCTTAAAAAGGACAAATAACATCGGGACTTGTTTTTAGAAACAATCAGGAAGTTCTAGGTTAAAACTGTTTTGGGTGAGGGACACAAAACAGTAAGTTTAATTGTTAAAGTAATATATACTCATTTTAGACATTTTGGAAACTACAGAGAAACTTCCCTCTCTTCCCACCCCCCATTATCTCTAGCTCCTTATCTGAAGAGAGCATTTGTTACAGTTGCTTTATTTCCTTGTTTCTCCTCCACTGTGTATGTACATTTTTAGTGGTTAGAATCATTCACTGCACATAGTTCTATAGCTTGCTTTTTCCTGTTAGCATTGTAATGTTAATGTCCCCATGCTTTTGCCAGCCTTTTCAGTAAGCATTGCTTCTGATACATTTACTTAACCATTCATTTATTTAATGTCAGTAAATCTTATTGTATAGATAATGATATATACAACAATTAATCAGCATGTTTTTAGTGAGTGGAAATATGGTTTTCTTTCTAATAAGGAGCCCAGATTATTTTTTAAAAACTTTTATTGTGGTAAAATATACATCACAGAATTTGCTATTTTAAAACCATTTTTGAGTGTACAATTCAGTGGCATTTAAGTACATTCACAATGTTGTGCAACCATCATCACTATCTTTCCAAAACTTTATCATTACCCCAAACAGAAACTCTATACCCATTAAACAATAACCTTCCATTTGCCCCTCATCCTAGTTCCTGGTAACTTCTAATCCACTCTGGTCTCTATGAATTTGTCTTCTGTAGATATTTTCTTTTTTTTTTTTTTTAAAGACAGTATTCACCCATTTTTATTTTATTTTTTTAAAGTAGGCTCCACACCCATCATGGGGCTTGAATTCACGACCCTGAGATCAAAAGTCATGCTCCACCAACTGAGCCAGTCAGGCACCCCTATTGTAGATATTTTCTGTTAAGGGAATCGTATAATAAATTACCTTTTGTGGAAATATAGGGATCCTTTTTCCACCTTTTTTTTTTTAAATTTTTTTTCAACGTTTATTTATTTTTGGGACAGAGAGAGACAGAGCATGAATGGGGAAGGGACAGAGAGAGGGAGACACAGAATCGGAAACAGGCTCCAGGCTCTGAGCCATCAGCCCAGAGCCCGACGCGGGGCTCGAACTCACGGACCGCGAGATAGTGACCTGGCTGAAGTCAGACGCTTAACCGACTGCGCCACCCAGGCGCCCCTCCACCTTTTTTTTGATGTTTATTTTATTTATTTTTTTTTAATTTTTTTTTCAACATTTTTTATTTATTTTTGGGACAGAGAGAGACGGAGCATGAACAGGGGAGGGGCAGACACAGAATCGGAAACAGGCTCCAGGCTCCGAGCCATCAGCCCAGAGCCTGACGCGGGGCTCGAACTCACGGACCGCGAGATCGTGACCTGGCTGAGGTCGGACGCTTAACCGACTGCGCCACCCAGGCACCCCTGATGTTTATTTTTGAGAGATTGAGAGAGAGAGACAGAGTGTGAGTGGGGGAGGGGCAAAGAGATGGGGAGACACAGAATCCAAAGCAGGCTACAGGGTCTGAGCTGTCAGCACAGAACCCAACATGGGAACCTAACCCACGAACCACAAGATAATGACCTGAGCCGAAGTCAGATGCTTAACTGACTGAGCCACCCAGGCGCCCCTCCAATTTTTTTTATTGTAGTAAAATACACATAACATAAAATTTATCATCTCAACCATTTTTAAGTGTATAGTTCAGTGGTATTAAGTACATTCATATTGTGGTGCAACCATTATCCATCTCCAGAATTCTTCATTTTGCAAAACTGGAACTCTATACCCATTAAGCAGTAGCTTGTCAGTCCCTTTTCTCACCTATGCCTGGCAACCACAATTCTTTCTGTCTCCATGATTTTGACTACTCTAAGTACCTCATATAAGTGGAGTACTACAGGGGCACCTGGGTGGCTCAGTCGGTTAAGCATCCAACTTCAGCTCAGGTCATGATCTCAGACTCCGTGAGTTCAAGCCCCTTGTCTGGCTCTGTGCTGACATCTCAGAGCCTGGATCCTGCTTCAGATTCTGTGTCTCCCTCTCTCTATACCCCTCCCTCGCTTGCACTCTGTCTCTCTCTGTCTCTCAAAAAAAACATTAAAAAAATTTTTACGTAAGTGGAGTACTACAGTATTTGTCTTTTTGCTACTGGTTTATTTCACTTAGCATAATGTGCTCAAGGTTCGTCCATGTTGTAGTGTGTATCAGAATTTTCTTCCTTTTTAGGGCTGAATAATGCTCCATGGTATGCATATACCACATTGTGTTTATCCATTTATTTATGTGTGGATGGAAACTTGGGTTGCTTTCATGTTTTAGCTATTGGGAATAATGCAGATAGGAACATGGGTATACAAATATCTCTTCAAGACCCTGCTTTCAGTTCTTTTGGATATATATACCCAGAAGCATAATTGCTGGATCATATGGTAATTCTATTGTTAACTTTTTGAGGAATTGCCATAGTGTTTTCCATAGCAGCTGTGCCATTATACTTTCCAACCTAAAGTGCACAAAGGTTTCAATTTCTCCCACCTCCTCACCAACACTTGTTATTTTCTGTTTGGTGGATTTTTTGTTTTGTTTTTGTTTTTTTTAATAGTAGCTATCCTAATTGGTATGAAGTAGTATTTCATAGTTTTGATTTAGATTTTTCTTATATATATATCCATATGGATATATTTATTTTTGTTTTATATATTTGTTTTTGTTATATATATATATTTGTTATATATATATTTATATATATTTGTTTTTGGTATATATATATGTTTGTATATATTTTTGTTTTATATATTTGTTTTTGTTTTTTTTTAATAGTAGCTATCCTAATTGGTATGTAGTATTTCATAGTTTTGATTTAGATTTTTCTTATATATATCCATATGGATATATATATATATATGGATATATGGATATATATATATACACATATATACATGGATATATATATATGCGTTTTTGTTTTTTGAGAGAGAGAGAGAGAGAGAACGTGCACATGAATGTGAGAGGGGGAGGTGCAGAGAGGGAGGAGAGAGAATTCCAAGCAGACTTCAGGCTAAGCATGGAGCCTGATGCAGGGCTCAATCCCATAACCCTGGGTTCGTGACCTACACCAAAATTGAGAGTTGGTTGCTCAACCAACTGAGCCACCTAAGTGCCCCTTGGATTTTTCTAGTTAGTGATGTTAAGCATTTTTGCATGTTGTTTTTGGTCACTTGTGTATTTTTGGAGAAATGTCTATTCAAGTCCTTTGTCCTTCTTTGAAAGGGATTGTTGAGTTTTAGGAATTTTCTATATATTCTGGATACTGATTTCTCAGATACATGATTTGCAAATATTTTCTCCCATTCTGTAAGTTGCCTTTTTACTCTGTTTAGATAGTGTCTTTTGATGCACAAAATTTTTAAATTTTCATGAAATCTGTGTATTTTTTCTTCTTTGCTTGTGCCATTGATGTGTTAACCAAGTAATCACTGCCAGAAATGTAGTATTTAAAGCATGTAAAAAGCTACCAAGTGGGTTTTGGCTTAAGATTCTCAGAAGTGGCCTGAACTGCCACATAGCTATCATGGACCCTACTTTTCTATTCTTCACATCAGCTAGGATGTCATAAATCCATCTCCATTGAGCAGTGGGAACATGACATAACTGAATGGCTCCTTTGTCCCCCAGCTGGCCTAAGGACACACAGAAATCAGAAGCAGTAGGCTATGCCTGTTTCTGTGGAAATGGCCTAGGAGTCTGGCTGGCCATTCCACCCTGGGACCAGGTTGACTCCCCTGGTAGTCTCTATAGCACCTGATTATTTAATATCCATGCTCTCAGTTGCTCCTCAGAAGTGCATTGTGGAATAGGCATGGAGGGGGTTTTTAAAGATGGACAGCTCTCTGAATATGGGAGTGGATACTGGGCAAAAGCCCAGGAAAATTACTTGTCTTTACTTACTGCCATCTCTGCAGAGGGGGTTTTCAGTGTGAGATGCTTTTTTTTTTCTTTAATGTCAGTTAAATTCTCACTAGACTATAGACTTCTTGAGGACAGGAACCAGACTTTGTCTGATTTATATTTAATTGCTCAATATTGCTCAGTATTTCATTGAGCATAGTTCTTGGCCATTCTCCATATGTTTCCCAAACTGCTCTGACAATTAATGTCAGGTGGCTCAGGACACAAATCTGATTTGTAGAAGTCAATCTTACATATTATTCAAAATGATGTCATTTTGGTTTTATTATCTTAAATCATAGTTGTTTTATCTTATATATGTTCTCCTGATGGTCCTCCTTGGGACCTCCCTTTGAATGGAGAAGTGAGATTATTGCTTTGTCAAGTATGAGCTGGATGTTTTTGGGTTTTTTTTTTTAATTATTTTTTTTTAATTATTATTTTTTTAATTTTTTTAACATTTGTTCATTTTTGAGAGAGAGAGTATGAGCGGGAAAGGGGCAGAGAGAGAAAGGGGGACACAGAAACTGAAGCAGGCTTCAGGCTCTGAGCTGTCAGCACAGAGCCCGACGCGGGGCTCGAACTCACAAACTGCGAGATCATGACCTGAGCTGAAGTCGGACGCTGAACCTACTGAGCCACCCAGGCGCCCCTGAGCTGGATGTTTTTAAGTTCTTAGAAAGTTTTCTCCTTGGGGCATCTGGGTGGCTCAGTCGGTTAAGTGTCTGACTGTTGACTTTGGCTCAGGTCATGATCTCATGTTTCTTGAGTTCGAGCCCCATGTCAGGCTCTGCGCTAGCACTCAGATCCTGTTTGGGATTCTCCCTCCCTCTCTCTCTCTCTCTCTCTCTCTGTCTCTCTCTCTGCCCCTCCCCTGCTCGCATTCTCTTTCTCTCTCTCTCCCTCTCCCTCCCTCAAAATAAATTTTATTTAGGGGCGCCTGGGTGGCGCAGTCGGTTAAGCGTCCGACTTCAACCAGGTCACAATCTCGCGGTCCGCGAGTTCGAGCCCCGCGTCGGGCTCTGGGCTGATGGCTCGGAGCCTGGAGCCTGTTTCCGATTCTGAGTCTCCCTCTCTCTCTGCCCCTCCCCCGTTCATGCTCTGTCTCTCTCTGTCCCAAAAATAAATAAACGTTCAAAAAATAAATAAATAAATAAATTTTATTTAAAAAAAAAAGTTTTCTCATTAATTAGTTAAATCTTGTCATTCATTTTCTTTTTATTCTACTTTCAGAATATTTTAGCACTCTTTAGCTCAACCTCAGGTAAAATCTGAATTAATGAGATTTTATAGAATCTATATTAACAAGGATTTACTGACTGCATGAAAACAAAAGCAAAAGTCTCATTTTGAAAACTTTTCTGGGGGCGCCTGGGTGGCTCAGTTGGTTAAGTGTATGACTTTGGCTCAGGTCATGATCCTTGCAGTTCATGAGTTCGAGCCCCACATCAAGCTCTCTGCTGTCAGTTCAGAGCACCCTTTGGATACTCTGTTCCTCTCTCTCTGCTCCTCCCCCACTTGAACTCTCTCCCTCTCAAATAAACAAACTTAAAAAAAAAAAATGAAAACTTTTTCTGATAACAAAGGAAGGGTAGATACAATTATTCCATTTGCATGTGAGGACTCTGGCTTAGTGAGTGGCAGAGCTGAGCATCAGACTAGGTCTTCTGGCTCCAGATTCTTCCTTTCACGGTGTTATCCTAGAAATCCACAGTCCTCAGTTAAGATCTGTCCAATCTGAAGATGTTTGCTTTAACACAATATTTTATGCAATTACATTGGTTTGAATTGAAATTGGCAGATCCTCATCATTCATTCATATGCATTCATCAGACATTTACTTTGTGTCAAGAACTGTGCTTGTGGCCCTAGGAGGTGTCTGACTTAGAGTGAAAGATAGAAAGTTCAGTGAATAATTCAACCTCTGTGTCAGTAGTTATCTTTAATAGAGGTGGGTACCAATTTGGGAAAACCCAAACCTTTTTCTGGTGCAAATTCCTGATTTTTTTTTTTTTTTTCATTTCTTTAAGAGTTTGGGCAATATTTAACTTAAAAAAAAAAAAAAGGTCTAAAACAGTTATGTTAACATTTCCAGTTCTGAAAAACACTGCTGAAGAATGTCTTTTTTTTTTTTTTAATGTTTTTTATTTTTGAGAGAGAGTGTGAGCAGGGGAGGTACAAAGAGAGAGAAAGAGAGAGAGAATCTGAAGTGGGCTCCATGCTGACAGCAGAGAGCATGATGCGGGGCTCAAATTCATGAACCAAGAGATCATGACCTGAGCCCAAGTTGGACACTCAACCAACTGAGCCACCCAGAATATCTGGAGCCCCAAGAATATCTTGTTCTTTTAGGATACTGATTTCTACAACTTCAGTTGGCTAAACTGAGTCATATTGAGCTGTATAGTTCTAAGTACTCCTTGCCATCAGGTCCATCAACCCACACACATTTATGAGGTGTCCTTGAGGTGCCTGCCCCTGTGCTGAGTAAGGCACCTGGAAGCTGTGTCTGGGCTCAAGGAGACAGACATACGAACAGATCACTGAGGTACTATTAAGCACATTGGCTTGGGAGTTGGGAAGCTTTGCCTCTGACTGGCTCTGTGACCATGATTAAATGATTTAACTAATCTAAGTTTTAATCTAACATCCCAGGCAATGCTAACAATGGTATAGTGGTGTTTACCTCAAAGGCAGGGTATAAAGATTATATGAGGTAATTCATGTAAATGGCACTGAGTGTTAGCTGATATTATTCATGGTGATAACATATATAACATGACTCCTAATTTTAATACTTTCATGGAAAATCGGATTTTGCCTGGATCAAACTAAGTGTGTCACATTCTGGATTTTCTCATACACGGTTCTGATGTTTTACCTACTATACCTTCAAAGAATGATAATCATTCATAAAGGGAAGTTGTGACTTATTCATTCAGCAAATTAAACAAGTAGCTGATTACATAGCTCTGTGGGGAATATAAAGAAGCAGTACACCTTCAGTGTACTCCGTCAGACCTTACAGGGAGGGGAAATTAACATTTCTTAAGCACTTAACTGTGTTGGCACTGTGCTAGTCCCTTATTGTTGCATCTCTTTAATTCTTATAAACTATCCTATGAGGAAGGAAATAGCCCCTTTTACATATATGAGTAAAACAAAGGCTCAGAGAGAAAATAACATGTAAAGTTACAGAGTAAGTGGCAGAGCTGAGATTTGAACCCAAAGCCATCAAATTCCTCTGCCATGTGTGTTTTTAAGGACAAAAGTCCTTAAAAAGTTAAAGAACATTTTAAGACAGTAAAGGATGACAAAAGGCAGCTCTTGGGTGACCCTTAAAAGCTTGTGCCAGGGATTGTCCAAATCTTGCTTCATCCTTTCTTAGGAAACCTGATAAGCTTTAAGAAAAAGCATTGAAGTTTAAAACAAAACAAAACAAAAAACCCTTTCGATTCAAAAATAGCAGAAGAAAATCTGAAGAAGTAGGAACAACTGACCCCAGAATCCCCATTTAGATATGAAGGGCACAAGGACTCCAAGGCCTTTCTTCCTGCCTCAGTCCCAACCCTTGTTGTCTTGCCACTCCTATATGTGCCCTGGGCTCCAGCCATTGAACTCAGCACAATAAATTGTCCACTTGTCCTATGTGCTGTGTGTTTCGCCCTCCCCACCATGCCCTGCCTGCCGTCACGCACTCTGTACATATTTTTATCAGCACTCAGCGCTGTGCTGATAGTAAGCTAAGCGCTGTGCTGAAGGTAAGGTTGCCTTGTTGGTTTATTTGTCTGTGTCTCCCTAGATAAATCCTTTATCTCTGTATCCTGAATGCTTGGCAAATAAGCTGTTTAATAAATCTTTGAAGGTAAGAGAGGGGTTGGTTGAACAGATAGGGAGGTTAAAGGGTGCCATAGAAAAGAACCAGTGCATCCCCAAAGAAAAGAGGCCAGTCTTTTCAACTTCCTCTGTCCTTTGAGACTTTAAAGGCCATTCATGCCCTTGGTCCTATATTTGAGGGCCAGGCCTCTGGGACCTACCTAAACTCCATTTTAGACTCTAAAATGTTAGAGCCTGGTTTCTATGTGTTCCAAGTTCCAATCAGCTTACTCAGATTTCTTCCCACTCCAAACTTCTGTGAGTGTGATATAGGCATTCTCAGAATGCATGTCTCGCCTCTGCCTACATATGGTCCAACAGCATCCTAATGAGCAGCAGAGACAGGCTCAGGCAAGCTACAGTTCCTGGAAGAAAGCTTCTGTATGAACAAGCATGTGCCCACAGGAACAAGAACTCTGCTGGGTACCCACTTGGATCATGCCAATTATTTATCACCCAAATTTGTAATCTTCATAACTAGGATTAACATTCTTAGATGCCTTGGTACACCCTGGTCCAGGAACTCTTAGAGTTTTAAGGGGTAGAGAAGGCAGATTTTGAATACCTACAGTTCTCTAGAACGTGAGAATTCTTGAATACAAGAATGTTACGAAGAGATTTCTTCATGAGGTCGAGTTCCCCATTGTTTCCTGCAGGGACATGCAACTTTTCCATTCTCTCCCTTGCTCAGTTCCTGTGAGGTAGGCCAGGCCAGCTCTGGGAAGGTAATAGGAGTGAGGCTGGGTCAATCAATTTCAGCTACCAGGTTCTGCATTCCTAAGGGATCATCACGTATTGCAAATCTGCTTTAGTTCCAGCACCATATGGTGCCACTCTGGACATCTCAACTTTAGGAATGTTTTTTAAAACTAGGTATGAATTTGTTTCTTTAATGATCAGCTCTGTCTTGGATGGAGCACATGCTGGTCTGAGATCTCAGCAGACTTGTCCCCCAACCAAAGATTTATCTGACCTTCATAGTGCCTGTGGACTGTAGCTGGGGTGGGTGTATATTCTGAAGGACAGGCCCTGTGATCACTGTCCCTCCCAAACTCTGTGCTGTGCCATATTGCTTTGTACTTTTGGTAGAGTTCTTCCCCTTTAGAGAGCTGGGTTTCCAAACTCTTCATCAAAGAATCACCTGGAGTGGAAAGTAGGGACCCTTATTTGAAAATAAGATTCTTATTTGAAAAACAGATTCTTGGGCACTATCCAGATCCAAATCCTACTTAAATCACTGAGGAGGTCTAGGAACCAGATTTCTGGGAGGGTGCCTTGTTTAGGAAAAACAGGCAAGTTTGATGGAGCCCCTTATTAAGAATTCTTATAATTATCCATGTGTCTTCGTTAGCTCCTATTCTAGATTCCAGAGCCTCAACTTGGCCTTGCTCTTCTTTGTGACCCCCCTCCACACACACAGTTGGTAGCCCCAAGCATCAAATGTAGTTGGTATTGGAGATCTGTGGATTGAACGCATAAATGCATGAGTGATGAGTTTGCTTCACACTCCAAAGAACAGTTGCAGCATTGCACAATGAATTTGATCGAAACAAAGACCAGGTATTTAATTTTGTAAAGCTGCATATTAAAGGGTAGCATGTCAGAATGAAAAGAGCACTGACGTTGTGTTGGAAAGTCTGAATTTGGCACTCTGTGATGGCCTGGCCTTGTGCAAGTCCTCTAACCTCCCTGGCCTGATGACCTCATCTGTGAAATGGAGTGTAAAATAGTAAAAGCTATTACCTCAGCAGAGTGGTAATAGATGTGAATATGTTTGAAAAGCTGATTCAGATCAGGAGTGAAGAATGGTCAAAGTAGGGACAGGGGCATAGAACCAGCCACAACAAGGTTGCTATGTAGTCAGGTTGAAGTTCTTGGTTCCTATAGGGACCAGGAGAAAGTTTGAGTAAGATGGCAGCTCAGGCATGCTAAGGGCCTGCCTTCCTTTTACTCTGTCCACTTCCTGAGCCAACCAGGACCCTTTGTCCTCTGAGCCACTGTCCCATTCCTGGGCCCATGAAGCTGTGGCCACATTCTGTTGTTCTGCAGGTGTTTAGTGGACAGTCCCCAGGGAAGGCTGCTCATCTCTGCCATGTCGCCTTGGTATGGTGAAGTTCCTGTACAGGAGGGTAGAAAGGAGGTGTGGAGAGGTCTCTGGGGATAGGTGTGTGACTCTGGGGCCCAGGATGTATTTATTGCAAAGAGAGGTTTATGAGCAGCTGGCCTGGGAGTTGACCAAAACCAATCACACATGCCTGCACTCACTCACTCAGCAAATATTTGAGTGCCTACTAGGAAGAGGCTTTAGAGCCTGAGTAGTGACCATGTGGTCAGTCTACTAAGAATTAACATGAGAGTGATATAGTCTGCTTGGAGTTGGAATGTGCAGCCCTATCCCAATGCTTGACCTGCTGCAGGCCTGCCACTGCCTACACACTGAGCTGTCTGTCCTGTTAACTGTCTCCTGACCATTCCCACTCCAACACCTACCTTGGTCCTGACTGTCCCCTCAAGCCTTATATCCCTAAGGAATAGGAGCCATGCCGAGCCTTGTTGGGTTCAGGGAGCAGAGAGGTAATGGACCAGGGTAAGAGGTGTCTATATACATCTCCCCAGTAGCAACAGCCTACCTTGCTGGGCCCTCTGGGTCACTGTGTTATCTCATAGGGTCACCTTCACAGCCCTTTGTAGGAGGCATGACACCCTCACTTTTCAGGTGAAAACAGAGATTGTAGCCTTCAAGGTATCTACCCAGAGTGGTGTAGTCAGGACTTGAACTCAGAACTTTTCAGGATTGGAGGAAACTAGAAGATTGGAAAGTGTTCATTTTTTTTTTTTTTTTTTTTAATGTACTGTTGGTCTTTTGTCTCATTTCAAAATTAATACATGTAAAAATGTCAGTTTTGTAAATGTGGGGGACTTAGAAAGTATAAATCAATACCTCTAAGCTCCCACCAATGCAGATAGTCACTATTAACAGTTTGGTATGTTTTTCCACACTTTAAAAGACATTTTATAATAATATCATTATTGTAACAAATGTAATATTACACATACATTTTACAATTTCTTTAAAAAAAATTTTTTTTAATGTTTATTTTTGAAGTGGGGGGAGAGGCAGAGAGAGAGAGAGGGAGACACAATCTGAAGCAGGCTCCAGGCTCTGAGCTATCAGCACAGAGCCCAACATGGGGCTTGAACCCATGAACCGTGGTCAGACATTTAACCAACTGACCCACCCAGGCAACCCCAATTTTTTAAATGTTACTATAAAGGTAATACCTATTTGTCATAAAACATTAAATCAGAATAAGGGGGCACCTGGGTGGCGCAGTCGGTTAAGCGTCCGACTTCAGCCAGGTCACGATCTCGCGGTCCGTGAGTTCGAGCCCCGCGTCGGGCTCTGGGCTGATGGCTCGGAGCCTGGAGCCTGTTTCCGATTCTGTGTCTCCCTCTCTCTCTGCCCCTCCCCTGTTCATGCTCTGTCTCTCTCTGTCCCAAAAATAAATAAAAAACGTTGAAAAAAAATTTTTTTTAAAAAATCAGAATAAGAATATGAAACTCGAAAGTTCCCCAGCCCCTGATCCGAGAAATAATTGTCAATAGTTTAGTTTGTGCCTTTTAGGCATTTTCTTTGCATATATTTGTGTGTATGTGTGTGTGTATTCATTTATGTATTTTGTTTTTACCCAAATAAGTTCAGGCACATACTCTTTTGCAACCTAACATGTTTCTAAAAATACCTTTTATTATGGAAGTTTATAAGGACACAAAAATAAGCTAATGGAATAAATCGCCATTCATCATCCAGCTCCAACAACCATCACCTTCCCTGTTCATCTTTTCTCTCCATTTTCACTTCTCCTCCTGGAGTATTTTAAAGCCAATCCCAAATATCATTCCATCATAAATACTTAAGTGTGGATTTCTAGCAGATGAATATTTTCTAAATTATGCAATACCATCATACTCAATAAAATTAATAATAATTCCTTAATACCACTAATATCCAGCCTAAATCTAATTTTTCACAGTCATCTCACAAATGTCTTTTTACAGTTGGTTTGTTTGAACCTGGTTCCAGTGAGATCCACACAGTTCCAGTGGCAGATATGTCTCAAGTTTCAATCTAGAATTCCACGCCCCACTTATGCTATTTATTTTTTGGAGAACTTGGATTATTTGCCCTATGAAAGGTCCCACATTCTGGATTTGCTGATTGCATCCTCCTGGAGTTGTTAAACACATGCATCTATGCCCCATATTTTCTGTAAGTGGGTAATTTATTTTAGAGATATGATTAGAGTCTATGTATTAAGAGTGCTTCGTTGTTGGTGATATGTACTTCCTATTGCATCACAGCAGGAGACTATCATTAAGATTGATCAGTGAACCTGACTTTATGATTGTCTTTCTACTTCTGTATACATAGTTCTTAATTTTAAAAGGTAAATATATTTTAAAGAAACTCACACCTGTCAGGTACTTGAGCTGGAACGACATGTGAAGGCCATAACATGGCCCTCAGAAGCACGCTCCATCCTAAGAAGGAGAGAACACTTGTATATGGAGAGAAAGAACCACTGGGTCAGGGGGAAGGACTTGGAGCTGAGGCCAGTGAGGCATTGGTGCTGCCAGCAGCCAGCTGCCCTTCTGGGACATTATGTAAAATGATGTAACTATGTGAAAAAGTGGTGGTGAGCTGGTTTCCTCTCCCTGCTCAAGTCACTGAGCTGCTATTGTGAGGAGGGTGCTTGTGAGTCTAGAGTTCTAAGTTGGTGGTGTGTAGGAAGGCTTCTTGGTCTGAGAAGACTGGCTTTTTGGTGTTTACATCTCTTTGAACTTTGGAAGCTGGAATCAGAACAGTCTTCTGGTACTCCAGTGGTGAGTCCCAGACTTGTGGTGGGGCTGCCTGCTTTGGAGAGAGTGGATGAGATGACCTGGGATGGCAGTCTTAGAGCTGGAAGGAAACAACTAGGAGACAGTGTAGTCCAGTGCCTCAGTTTACAGATGAAAAAACTGGCCACAGAGGAGAAAGGAGGTTCCCAAAACACCTAGCAAGCTGGAGGCTCAACTGAAGTCAGCATCCAAGCTGCTGGTTTTCTGGCTATGATTACCAGCCAGCATCTCCTACTTAGAATTTCTAGGGTGGTGAGGGTGGCTGATCCAGGCTCTTGACAGATTCTTAATCTATACCCAGAATTTCTGGGTATGGTTGGTGTTGGTTTTGTCCTTCTTTGTGTTCAGCTTCTGGCAGGTTCTCTTATTTGGAGGCAGTGTTGAACAATAGTGTCTTTCTCCTAGCATTTGTTGGCCAGCTTAATCTATGGTGGTACAATGGTTTGAATACAGACTGGGTGTCATGAGTCCCGGTCTTAGCTCCATATTCATCAGTTAGAGGACAGGTCTTGGGGTGCAGTTTCCTAAAGAGATTGGACCAGATCAAGTTTGCCCAACACATTGTATGTGCCAGATGATCTCAGTATGTGGATAAACAGCTTTTCTATCATTATGTTTGTAGTTATCTTTCACTTATGGTAACTAATACTGGTTTTCCATGTACAGCAGTGACATAAATCTCTTCTTTAAATGTATTGAGTCTAGGGGCGCCTGGGTGGCTCAGTCAGTTGAGCGTCCGACTTCGGCCCAGGTCATGATCTCGCGGTCCATGGGTTCGAGCCCCGCATCAGGCTCTGTGCTGACAGCTTGGAGCCCGGAGCCTGTTTCAGATTCTGTGTCTCCCTCTCTCTCTGACCCTCCCATTCATGCTCTGTCTCTCTCTGTCTCAAAAATAAATAAACATTAAAAAAAAATTTTTTAATGTATTGAGTCTAAAGAGTTGATAGATTTAGACCAAATAAAGTAGATAGTATTTTTAAAAAATTCTTTTTAAACGTTTATTTGGACAGAGAGAGACAGCATGAGCATGGGAGGGGCAGAGAAAGGAGGAGACACAGAATCTGAAGCAGGCTCCAGGCTCTGAGCTGTCAGCACAGAGCCCAACACAGGGCTCGAACCCACAAACCACGAGATCATGACCTGAGCCCAAGTCGGACGCTTAACCGACTGAGCCACCCAGGCACCCCAAAGTAGATAGTATTTTAACCCGATAGAAGGCAGAATGCAAAAGATTTTCAAAGACATTGGGCTGAATGGCCTTTCTGATTCTTCTTAGCTTCCTAACCTTTCACAGTTACACTTATATTCTGGCATATACCAGTCACAACTTTTCTGGCCTAACCCGATTCACCCGCCAATATAGTTGCAGTCTAAAGTTAAAGGACAGCCTGTGCACATTCAGTTTTATCGAGCACATATTTGTTACCTGGATTGGTTATCCTGGGAGAATGTAGGGTCATGTGGGAAAGGTTGTCAGTTCCTCTGGAGAACCATCTGGAAGGAGGATGCTGTGTATTTGTGCAGTGTATTTGTGTGGTACATTCTAGTCCATGTTCATGAAAGTATCTGAGTCATTGTTCTCTGGGTGGTGCCCCATGAGTGTCATCCTCTGTAGCCTCTGCAAAGTCTGTTTAGGGGTCCAGTCATAATCTGAACTTCAGAACTGAGAAACAGTGGAGGTATTGCTATGGAATCTAGGGAGAGTGGGCTGTAGAAATGGGCAATCAAGGACTCTCTGTCTTTCAGGATTTTCCTGGGGAGAATCTTCACTCCGTTTCTGACAGCCAAAGATGGCAAGCAAGGGGCCCTCGGCCTCTGCATCCCCTGAGAACTCCAGTGCAGGGGGGCCCAGTGGTAGCAGCAATGGTGCTGGTGAGAGTGGAGGGCAGGACAGCACCTTCGAGTGCAACATCTGCCTGGACACAGCCAAGGACGCCGTCATCAGCCTGTGTGGCCACCTCTTCTGGTCAGTATCCCTGTCACCACCCCAGAAGACACACTGCTAAGTTTTGAAAGCCTGTGGCCCTGGGCAGCTTTGGAACAAGGGTTTCCCACCCACTTTGGATCTCCTGATACAATCAGGCCCAAGAAGCAGGAGGCCTGGGTTCTTATGCCAGTTCTGTTGCTGATGAGTTGAGTGGCCTTGGGCAAATCATGTCCCAACTCTGGACTCTGTACCCCCACCTCTGAAATGAAAACACTCACCAGTTAGTGAGCAGTTACTATGTGCCACTTGCTGTGCTGAGCAAAGAAGCAGTATGTACAGTGGTTATGAGCAAGGACAGTAGAACCAGACTTCCTTGTTCTGAATCCTGACTCTGCTACTTTCCTACTGGATGACCTTGGGCAAGATGCTTACACATGCTCTGTCTCATTTTACAGGGTTGTTTGTGAGCATCAAATGACTCTAAATACATAAAAAGCTTAGAAGAACATGAGGCACACAGTAAATACTATGTATTAGTGTTGATCCTAATAGATGATCCTAATAATTGTTGCTATATTTTACATGTATCAAAATGAAGTGGCAGGGTTAGTTTCATTCTGGCCTCCATCGTTATAGAAGCCCCTCCTGGCTCTGAGATTCTGGGTAGATATTGAGATTTTATTCTTCTCTCTTGATTTTGAACTTGACCTGGAAGAGTGAATTGGAGTAACTGGAGGGGTAAGAATGACAGATAAGGCAAAGAATATGTGCCCTCCAATGCAGGCATTTTCTAGGGATGGACATATGCACTCTTAGATGTGAGACCTTGAGACCCCGAGGCTGCTGTATACCTCAAATAGCACCCTGGATGGGAGGCTGAGAAGTGTTAGGAAACAAGAGTGGTTAAGGGAGGGTTGGGCCAGATTATCAAACCCAGATTTGATTGAGGACATAAAGCTGTGGGATATTTTTGAGCAGGGAAGTGGTGTGAAGAAAGGGACGTTTAAGCAGTATTTAAGGGAGTTTAAGTTGGCAGCAGTGACAAAGATAAATTTATTGGTGAATAAATAGAATGGGGCAGATTTTGTTCTGGTAGCTCTTGCCCTAATCATTAAGTTTTATGCAGAAACTATTGTCTCCTAGAAATTGGATATTCTCTGGGGAATCATATAACCAGGACTTGAAATGAGTGTCATAATTAAGAACTAAATGAAGGTACCATTGGAAAGAACACAGACTCTAAAATGAAACAGATGCTTCCAATTAGAGTGGTTTGTCCCTGAACAAATCTACCAGCCTCTCTGTACTTCAGTTTTCTCTGAATGAATGAATGCCTCTCTGGCAATGAAGAGATAATTATACTTTGTCATAGGTTAATATGACCCTCCAGTAATATTAATAAATGAAAAGCTTGTCAGCCACAGCCTGGCACACAATAGTTGCTTAATAAATGGAAGTGATCACCATCTTTGTTATAATTCTGAACTTTCCCCTAAAGGAAAGTTACTTTCACTTCTCCCCCACAGCCTTTAAGGGAAGTTGCTAGGGGAGATCTGCCATGATTTGAGGTGCCTTGGGCTCAGTTTGGAATGGTACTGCAAGGTTAATGTGGGAGTCAGATGTCAGATGTGTCTGTTATATCCAGTGAGATTGCATATCTGGATTGTGAGGCTAAACTGGTTCAGGAACTGGGAAAGGAATTATCCTCTGAGTCCAAATTTTACTCGGCTAGAGGAGTCATGTTTTATGAGGGACAGAAACCATGTCCACATTTTCCACTCTCCTGGCTCATAGGTGTACAGTGGATATTTGTTAGTTGGATGAATGAATCAAGAGAGAAAAAGTGAAAAATCTGGAGTTAGAGTAACTTTTCCTTCAATTCTGTAAATGTCTTGTTTTGCACCTAGTGCTGGGTGATAGAATAGTCAGGAGGCTTACTTTTTAGTCCTGGTGCCATAGGTAAGTCATTTCATGTTTCTGAGTTTGGTTTCCTCATTTGAAAAATGAGAGACTGGGCAGCAATTCATTGTAGTGCAGCTCATATAAGCTGAAGGTAGCCCTTTCTGCCAAGCAGCATCCCCATGCTTTTTATTACTTAAAGATGTTTTTATAGTAGATTTGAATTTATAAGCTACCTCCTGCCAGCAGAGCACTCAGGGTTGAGGACAGCCTGAGGATTTTGTTAAACCAGATTTAGAGTCACACATTGTGAGACTTAGGTATGCATGTATATATGAGAATGCCTCCATGAATTTTTTTCTGTATAAAGGGTCTTTAGCTTTTATTGGATTCCTTCAGATTCCACAACCTCTCAAAGGTTGACTTGTAGAGAAGCTGAGTCTGGGATGGTCTGGGACCTGGAGGTCCTTCACAAGTAGGATCCCAAGGGTAGAGACTGGGGTCTTGTCTGTATTGCCTCATTTTTCCTGTGATTTTAGCCCAATCTTTTCTAATTTCTGATACTAGTGATTCCCCACAGACACTCGGTGGGATTGCAGTACTCCACAGTTCCACCTTGTGTCCCAGTTTTAAACTCCTCCCACCCTAGTGTCTCTGCTAATGAAAGCATTTTTTCTCTCTTTACCCCCATTCTCTTTCTCCTTGATGACTGGTGCCCTGGGGACTCTGGCAGTTGGCCATGTTTACATCAGGTAAGATGCATTTCATTTTACTTTGTCTTTCATCAGCTATGGTTGCACAAGACACCCCTAGTCTCAGGAGACTACCGTCAGAAGGTGCAATCTCCCCTGTTTGTGGGTTCATTTGCTTGCTTTAGCCCCAACCCTCTTTATACATCTGCCTACCAATGAAGGGGTCAGTGGAGTACCTGGGATGGTCCTGACTGTACCGATGGCCTTTGTGGCCTTGGCAGGCCACCACCTCTCTGATTCACAATTTTCCATCTGTAGATTGGGTTGGATTTGATAGTATGTTAGGTGTTTATTTTTGAGATTTGGCCTCTACAAAAAGTATTTCCTACATATCAACTATGAAAATGTTAAAAAGAGGGAAATTTTTTTGGTCTCAACAGAGAGCTTTTGTGAGAGGGGAGAAAATCTGTTTTCCTAGCTTCAGATGATTATGAAAACCAGTTAGTAAGTATTCACCAAGACCCAGCCACATGCTTGGTGAGGCAGAGCAGGGCCTGGCATTTACAACTGGCTGTGGATGATTACTGTGTGCTGACTGTCCCCATGGTTGTTGGCAGAACCCCATAGTAGTAGGTGGCTTGGGAACATTGGGGGAGGACAGAAGTTCCAGACCTCTAGAGCCTCAGAATTCAGGTAGGAGGAAGGAGCAGGAGAAACAAGAGAGGGATTCCCACTATGTTCGGAGCTGTGCATTCTGACTCCAGAGGAACCTGGTAGAACATGTCTTCTGTAAATTTATAAAGAGCACATAACACATAAGTTTTGAAGCTTTCAACAGTAAGATAAAGGAAGTGGGATATAAAATCACTAAATGCTTTCTCCTTGGCCCCAAAATCTTAGATTCACATTTATATAATAAACTTTATATCATTGGATCTAAAGATACAATTTATGTTCTAAGATAAATTCTGAGAAAATATATATGTATTAAATTATTTAATGTCTACGAAGACACTACAGATAATATGTTCTTATCATTTTTATTTGTTTTAGAGAAGGTTAAGCAAAATGCTTTACAACTAGTGAAAGAGCCTGGGAAACCCAAAATAGAATTCTAGTGTTTTTAGTATTGAAAGAAGTAGTTGAGTGCAAAAATCAATGAAAGTACATTAAAAAACAACAAATTTAGATAATAAGCAAAGTCTGTCTTTTAGCACATAGTAAATCACCAGAAAATGGCCAAGTTATGTTCAGATGTTGATGCCTGGGATACAAAGTTGTTGAGGAAATGCTGTAAAAATGAGAAATCACAGAGAGAAAAATTTATTTTTTACAGTTGGTCTACTGAGGAATGCAGAGATTTTAAAGCTCGTTATACCAGCTGGGTCAGTCAGACTCCTTGACACAGCTCCAGGCTTGCAGTTCCTTCCTGCTATATTGCTGGGAGCCACTAGAGATCATGATGCATGAGGAAGCCTGTTTAATTTATGATGGTGTTTAAAAGCAATTTTGATTTCACCACTGTAGATATTTATTGAGTGCCAGGAGTAGGAATCAGGAGTTGGGCTCCTTGAAGTGTTCCCTGCTGGTGCTGGTGTTTCCAGTTTGAGGCCTCTGGTCCATATTGTTCTGACCCTGACTGCTCTGAGGTGGGCTTCTTGCGCCATTCATGCATTTTTCTTTCCTGATTGCAGTGGTTGGAGACCAGACCTAACAGACAGGTGTGTCCAGTTTGCAAAGCTGGCATCAGCCGAGATAAGGTCATCCCCCTCTATGGCAGGGGCAGCACTGGGCAGCAGGACCCCAGGTGAGGCCTCTTACACCCACTCCTTACTTTGGACAGGAATTCTCTTCCATTCAGCACCTTCTCGCCCCACCCTTTATTAAGTACTTACCCTCAGTTTTGAGGCACTTAGGATCCAGATGGCAGTCTGTCAGGAAGGGAGGAAGCCCAAGTTGCCACTCACCGGACTGTAATACACTGAGCATCTGCCAGTGGGCAGGCAGTGTGCTAGGCAGCACACAAGGTATTACAATTGTAAGTGTGCAGAGTGCTGTGAAATAGCAGCTTTGGAAGCAGGGTGTCCAGCAGGAGAGTTTGCAAGGAGGGGGTTGCTGCAATAGTGATACATAAAGTATAGAGGGAGGAGGAGACAGGAGGTCTGGAAAGGTTTGCAGAGTTTGAAGTATGTGTGGATCTTCCTACAGACACAAGTTCTGAGAGCTGGTCTCAGTCTGGTGCATGCATACACACACATGTATGCACTCACACACCCCGAAGTTCCCCAGCGGTATCTCTTACCTTCTCTTAACCCACCTCACCCCAGCATACCCTGTACCTAGACATACTGGACCTCTCTTAAAGGAACTTACCCTTTCACATTCATGAGCCTTTGTATTTGTTTTCCCTTTGCCTCTTCTGCCCTCCCTGGGCCTGCTCAACACCCTCCTCCTGAAGTAATTTCTATCTGTCTTTAATGAGCAGGCCTGAAGTTACCCCCTCCTTGAAGTGATCCTTCTTCCCCACATTAGTTGCTCTCATCCATGCTTCCACCCTAGGTAGTTGATACCTCTATTCAAGAAGTCCCTTCTCATGCTGTATTGTGATCGGTGTACCCCCATTTAAACCATAAGCACCTTAAGAGTAGGGTTTGTCACAGGCTTAGTATTGGTCATATCCTGCCTAGTGCCTAATGGGTAGCAAACCCTTAGTCTAGTATTTTGGGGATGAATGATGGTAGGGACTAAACCCAGAAGCAAAAAGCATAGTGCAGAGTACTTACCAAGGAATAATGGGAGGTAAAGCTGAAGTTAACAGGGCTAGATCAGAGAGACCCTGAATCTCAGCTCTGTTTTGGTTTGGATTTGGGATTTTTAGTATCCATGACCCCTATCCTCTGAACCCTACACAGGTTCAGAGAGGGTGTCTGGCTAGCGTTCATAACCAGTCTGAGCCAGGCTCTCTGTGAGAGGAGTAGGCTATAGTGCAATATGGTGAACATCTTATACGTGAATTTTCTCCCTGGCTTTCTATACGGTTGAAAAAACCATTGCAAGTAGAACGAAGGTTAGGATTTGGTTTAATTTGGCATAAGTTCGTATGCTAGGCACAGTGGACCTTACCCTGTTGGTGAAGAGCTCCCACTCCACTCAAGGAACAGCTGTAAACATTTTATAATATTTATTTTACAATGTTTCTGTTTCAGAGAGAAGACCCCTCCCCGTCCTCAAGGACAGAGGCCAGAGCCAGAGAACAGAGGGGTGAGGAACATTCTAGGAGAAGCCTCTAGAAATGAGTTCATGGCTTTAGAAGTTTCCATCTTGGCCCTACACTTTTTCTCCTTGATTATAAAAGTAAAGGAAAAATTGTAAAATACATAAAGGAGAAAGAGAAGAAAAAAATCACTTAAAATCACACCATCCAGAAAAAACTGCTGGAAATATTTTGGTCTATTTTCTATTGTTCTATAAATTTTGTAAATCTCTTTATGTGCATGTATTTATAGATATATTATGTATACATATATTTTATTATTTTTTTACAGTATTTTGCTCCTGTAACTCTTTTTAAAATTTCATTCATTCTGAGTGCCTTCTCTATGCTGGGCATTATTCTAGGCATTGGTGATAGATCAGTGAACATAGCAGAGATAAACTTACGGAGTTTATATCAGAGGGGGAGACTTTTAACGATGTATCTTGAGATTTTACATGTCAGTAATATTTTATTTAAAGGCTGTTTAGTATTTAGTTGTATGAACTTAACATTATTTGATCCTTTGTTGAACATTGAATTGTTTTCTTTTTTTTATTTTAAAAATACTCTGATGAACTTATAGATACATTTTTTAGCAGATTTGTGGTTATTTTACCAGGACAAATTCATAGAAGAATCACTAGCTCAAAAAATTTGCTCATTTAAATCTGATGTTAGTGTTAAAATTTTCAGTTAAAATATTAAATGTTATTTTTTTTAATTTTTAAAAAATGTTTATTTTTGAGAGAGAGAGAGTGCAGCTGAGGAGGGGCAGAAAGAGAGGGATACACAGAATCCGAAGCAGGTTCCAGGCTCTGAGTGTCAGCACAGAGCCTGACCCGGGGCCGAACTCCTAAACGGTGGGATCATGACCTGAGCCTGAAGTCGGATGCTTAACGGACTGAGCCACCCAGGCACCCCTAAAGAAATTTTAAAAGCAAAATACTTATCCATACTACCAGAACCCCAAAAAAGTATATTTTTATTTCTCTAAATTAAAATATTAAAAGAAACATTTTGAGGGAAAATACTTATCTATATCTTGTCCACCTACCAGCATATTGTCCTGAGCATACTTGTGACCATAGTGTTCAGTTTTGTCTGATAATTTGGTCCTCACAAGAGTTTTTCATTTCTCCAAAAGAATTAGGATCATAGGTTGTTGGACATACTGACCTAGCGCTACCCCGTGACTACCATGTAATATCACCTTAACCTTTCCAGGCTCTGTTTCTCAGCAGAACTTTGGCTCCTAACCTCAGGAAGCCAGAGGCCCTGGCCTTAATTACTGTGGTGCACACCTCCAGCATATACAAGCACCCACAGCCACCAGTGATGCTTTTTGTCTACTTTGCCCCAAGAACATATACCCACCAAATGTAAGGACTTAGGGGATTGTATAGATGTTGCTAAAAGGGAGGCCAGAAGGTCAGTCCTCGAGATTGCACTCAATGAAGTGGTAGTTCCTGATTAAACAGTTGCACTTTTCTGGGTAAGGCAGCCTCGGTCCCAGGAGCCCTCAGACTCAACCATGCTGGGTCTGAATAGGAGGCATTTCTATACTGAGGAGATGGAAAACTGGTTGTTTTTCTTCTCTGTAGATTTGTTCTCTTAGTTTATCTGCTGTTAGGTTTTATAGGTAGTGCCACCCAGCAAGAAGTTTGGAGCTGGATGCCAGGCTGCTCGGTATGGGATAAGGAACAGCCACTTTCATAACTTGCAAAAGACTCACAAATGAAGGCCAGTGAGCTCTTTGTGGAGAGCAGTTGACCCAGTAAATTTTCTTATTATTTTTTAATCATTTGTTCTAAGGATCTACCCAGGGATGTGGGGGAGGAGAGAAAATTTTTGTAAGGTGTGCACAATAATTAAGAGCATGGGTTTTCAGATCATATTGACCTAGTTTCCAGTCTAAACTCTACCCCTTTTACAAGCTGTGCAACCTTGGTCAAGGTAAAAAATGGGTTGCTTATTCACAGTGTTGTAATTCTTACTGAATCTTTTTTTTTTTTTTAAAGTTTATTTATTTTTGAGAGAGAGAGAGAGACAGAGCACAAGCAAAGGAGGGGGAAAGGGAGGAAGACACAGAATCCGAAGCAGGCTCCAGGCTCTGAGCTGTCAGCACAGAGCCTGACGTAGGGCTTGAACTCACAAGCCATGAGATCATGACCTGAGCCAAAGTCATATGCTTAACCGACTGAGCCACCTAGGTGCCCCTTTACTGAGTCTTTTCATATGAAAGACGATGTAGTGTAGAACATGTTATGGGGGGAAAGCTGAGGATAATACACCAAACTGGTAACAGTGTTTATTGGAGAGAGCATGGCCTTGAAATGGTGAATGAAGAGACCTCTGACTTTCTATGTCCACTATTCTTCTAATGTATAAGTTTCTTATAACAAGCATATATACTTTTGTAATCAGAAAAAGTATTTTACATTTTTTAAAATTCTTTGTAAAAATATTAAAAGAAAATTTTGAGGGAAAATACTTACCTGTATCTTGTTCACATACCTACATGTTGTCATGTACTTGTGACCATAGTGTTCAGTTTTGTTTGATAACTTGGTCACAAGAGCTTCTCTGTGTTGCTGCACTATCAACATAATGGTCTTTAGAGAGCATGTGTCAAGATTTTGATCATGACCTCCATTGTCTGTTAATTAGGGTTGCACTTTTTTGCTATTACCAATAATGTGTGTGTACGGATTGTTGCCAATTTTGCTATTATAAAGCATGTAGAAAATTTTACTGACTAGTGTGGGATTCTGGGGAAAAAACTGGCGCTCTAAGAACCCTGACTTGCATCAGCAGACTGTTTTACTTTGGACCAGGACCAGGCCTTTCTGGCATTCACAACTCCTTGGCTGGGACTCCTTGAAGGCTAACGGGACCAGGGTTCCTTAGGGGAACCTCAGGGTTCCTCTGCCTTGGGGTCTAGATGGGAGGAAAAGATGTCCCTCCCCCTTTGCAAACAGGTGGCAGAGGATAGGGAGGAAAGGCAGGTGCCACCTGCAGGTGACATGTTTGACAGGTGCAGGAGAAATGTATTTGTTCTTCTGAATTGCACTTCTTCCACACAGGGATTTCAAGGATTTGGATTTGGAGATGGTGGCTTCCAGATGTCTTTTGGAATTGGGGCATTTCCCTTTGGGATATTTGCCACAGCATTTAATATAAATGATGGGCGGCCTCCTCCAGGTAAGACCCTATCTCCTTGGTAATCCTGCTTGGAGGCTCCTTGGAATTCATTAGTATGAAGATTACAGATAATTGTCACTGCTTGGAAGTTTAGGCTTTTCAAAATGTGAACTCTTTCCAGATTACTGGTAGTCATAATGATATTGCACACCCGTCAAATATTAGGCATGTTCAAAATATTTGCCATCACAAACCCAGGGGATCCTCACCACAAGCCTGTGTACACCTGTGGGATGGGTGTGCAGTTAGCTAGCTCCGTTTCACAAATCAGAAAATGCTCAGTATGTTTCCCAAGACATACTATGTGCCTATAAATTGAAAAAGAATAAAATAATGCCTAGTATACCTAGCTGAAGAAAAGCCTCATCCTGTTCACGTATCCCCCACTTTCACCATTTGGGGGCAGGGAAGAGTGAGGCAACCCACCAGGATTCAGAGCCTCTCTATTCTCTGGCATCTCTGTCCAGCTTCCCTCAGGATACACATGGGGCTGGTCCCAAGTCCCATCCCCTTGATAACTCTTTCTAGGTCTGTTACCTGCCACTACCTTTCTCTTTCCAGCCAGCTTAAAGGTACCAGCTGCATTCCATGTAGAACTAGGCAGCAAGATGGGTACCCTGTACTTTATCCCAATCTGACACCAGAGCCAAGATCCTTACCATGGAATCTGCAGAGGTGCTGAAGTTGGTTGAATTCTGCTTGTACTTATTGGAGCCTCATTTGTGATGGACTCAGTGTATTTGCAGAAGGAACCAGTGTGTGGTTCCTGGCCAGAAGCTTATGCTCTTAGGGACAGAAACCTACTCCTGGGTCATCCCAGTTTTCTTTGGCCTTTACCCTGATGCTTGGCATATAGCAGGCAATCAGTAAGTCTTTGTTGACTGCCTGCCTGCATGAATCATCAGAGCACCTGTCTGGGGAATAGTATAGCATCAAGAAATCTTGAAATGCCCTTTGTACCTCCTTCACCTCAAAGGTTTCTCCTTCATTTACATATTTTCTCAAAGGAAGGAGACCCCACAGGGCAGGGTGTACCCTTCCCTGAAGGAGGGACAGGGCCCTGTAGAGGCAGTAAGAACCTGCTTGGCAGCTTCCTTCCCTTCTTGGTCCAGGGCTCAACCTGGGTTTCTCAGTTAAAGAGAGCTCTATAGCCAGACTAGACTGATCCAGAGATCACTTTATCCCTATGCTACAATCACAGTTTTCCTTTATCATGTTTGATATGTTTGCCCATCCTGGATTGGTTTTCATACACTCATTCCCCCAAAGTCTGGACAGGGAGCCCTACATAGCTTTTCTCAAAGCAGGGAGGAGTGGAGGCCCAGTTCTGTCCCTAGTTTGCTGTGTGATGGAAGAGACCAGCCATTTTGCCTTGTCTGGGCCCTAGTTCTATCCTCTAGAAAAGGAAGGCACTCTGTGGGGGGCTAAGACCCCTCCATGCTCAACAGTGCCAGAATCTAGAGACTCTGTGACTCAAGGCAGCATGCAGAGAGGCTGAGAGCATGACTGGGGCTCTGCCACTAACTTGTGAACTTTGTGATCTTGGGCAGGTCACCTCATACCTGTGCTTCAGTTTCTACTTACACAAAATGGGAATAATAATACCCAGCAAGGTGTGTGTACAAAACACTTAGCACACAGAAGAGGCTTAACAGCAGCTTTTCTTTTATTGTTTCCTCTAAGAGCTTCCTGTTTTATGTACATCTGCAGACCAGACTCTCTTAGGATAAATTGGAGACCTTGTCCTCATTGTTATATTATTCCACATATCTTCATAATTCAAGTTTTGTTTTGCCCGATGTTATTTGGGGTTTGGAAATCTTTTTAGTGTGCAGAGTTCTGTTCTAAAGAGATGAAGATTGATGTTCTCAATTCTGGCCCAGACAGGCAGTGCTCACAGCTGCAGTGTTCTGACAGCCTCTCTTCTCCCTCCTTTCTCTCCAGCTGTCCCTGGAACACCCCAGTATGTGGATGAGCAGTTCCTATCACGCCTCTTCCTGTTTGTGGCCCTGGTGATCATGTTCTGGCTGTTGATTGCCTAATGCTGGGTCCCAGCCTATATCCACGGCAGGGCCTCTGGACTGGTGACATGCCACACCCACTCTCGATGTTTGGCTCCCTGGCTAATCCTGACCCCTGGAATCGGTGGGGTCAGTAACACATCAAGGAGTTTTGCTTCTCCATCAGAGCTTTGGGACTCAAGACCTGTTGTCAAGGACTCTGGAGTATGGCCACTGCTGTAAACACCCTGCTGTAACCTCAGTCTTTGGCATTGAGTCGTCTCTCATGAGTTACACCATGAAGTCCTGTTCCAACCAGCTTAGCAGGTCCTGACTCTGCACAGGGAAGAGGCAGGAAAAGAGAAATTGTCAGTACAATTTCACCTGAATTTAATATTACAAAAACAAAGGGATGAACCAAATAGAAACTTTCTTTCATCTCTTTAAATACCCCTTGGTAAGTGGCTTCCAAAATCAGTGGGACTCCCCATATAGTGAGGCTCCAGATCCCAGTGCTGCTGTGTTCTATTTCTTCCTCCTCCTTAGCAGAAATGCAAGAAATTGCTGTCCTCTAAAGATCATAATTGCAGCATCTAAAGCTGGAGTCACTTCATGAATTCACCAGAGAGCCAAAGATCTTTTATTGGCTCTAGGCCATGCTCAGTCTCTGGCTGCAGAGAGTGGCTTGAATGACCTCCTGGTTTCCTGGTGTGTATTATCCCCAGAGACATGTGGTTTCACTCACAGATTTCCCATCCTCTCTCCCCCCAAAAATACGTGCATCTGCGCCTCTCTGCCAGAGGACACACAGCCGAGACTGCTGCTGAAGCCAGGACTACGCATCAGGAAAGACCTGCCATTGGTACTCTGATGGGATTTGGAGCTCTGATGTAGGAACTGAACAAGCAGCCCTTTCCCCAAGCCTACAAAAGCTCCAAGTGCGTCCTCTCAGACCCACCCAACGGGAACTGGGGGCTTTGTCAAGTCAGCGCATGTTGAAGACCATCTTCCCCAGAAGCCAAATTGTCCTTTATGAAGAAGCAGGAGTGGGGAGATCCGCATATGACCCTGATTTGGGTATGGCTTGGTGGATACCCCTGAAAACTCCTTGTATGTGTACTAAAACCAGGGAATCATGCAACTATGGAGCAGGCAACCCTTGATGATTTTTAATGCCAGACAGCAGGGCCTAGAGAGCCTCAGCATGATGACATGGTGTGGTTTTCCCCAGGAAAGTTCCAGGGGAATCATTTTCCCAAGCCCTTGACTTGTTTTTCTAGTTCACAAACTTTTTCCTCAGAATCTGATTGAGGGAGTGGTTCCAGGCAGGAGGACAGTTCACTTGTGGAATGGTTCTCACTCTCCTGGTCAGGCCTTTTCCTAGAAACTCAGCCTCTTCCAGGAGATCCCAGGGGTCGTGGAAGATGGACTTCCTCTGGGGGCCTCTCTGTCACTTTACCAGTCCACATTGCTCCTGGCTCACCCCTAGCCATAGCCAATAAGTGGTAGAAAGCCCCACCTAGTGCTTTTTTCCAGCTGTGGCTCTGCATAGCATGTGGAAACCAAGACCTTGAGGAAGACAGGGGAAGTCCTCCTCTCCTGTCCACAGCCCCCACCCCTTCCCTTCTGTACCTGTCAATGCCAGAGTTCAGTGTTTAATCAGACAAAACGTTAAGTGTTGAAAAGGTGGTTCATTTGCCGAATCCATTTGGTAGGACTAAGCTACCAGCTTTACAGTGTCCCTGATGGATTTTAAACATTCTTGGGATACGCACTCAAGAGTGCTCTTTTTATCACCTCCTGGAAATCCCAAAAGTCAGAGGGACCCCAACCTCTTAGCACAAGTGAATTGGTGAGATCGCTCAGTGCAGTAGCCCCACCTAGTGGTGAGAGAGAGGACTTCAGATAGATGGGCCCAACAGAAATGGGTTTCCAGAAGAAAAGTTAAAAAAGAAAGGGTTGTGGGTAGGAAGACAAATTATTGGGACTCTTTGATGAAGTAGAGTGAGCCCAGGAGAACTCCACCAGCAAAGGCATCCCAGGAACCTGTGAGCCAAGGCAGGTTGGCCATGTACCCTTTGATTTTGAACCTTCTAGGCCCCCCACTCACCCTCTACTGGGAGCTGGGGCAGGAGAGCCAACTTGGGACTGCTGGCTCAGCCCCAACAGGAAACCCCCTTCCCACCACCCCTCTGCAGGCTCACCACCTTGCCCCTCTGCCAAGGCAGTTTTCGTTTCTTTTGTGTGTTTTCTATGTTGGCGTCCAGCCCGCCCCCCCCACCCCCCCACCCCTGCCACCTTTGTGGATTAGGACCAGGTCCCGACCACAGTCAGAAAATGACACCATGTAAAGTGGCACATCTTGACCAGTCACTAATTTTCACTGTTGTGAAAGTGATTTGATTTAGAATTAAACAAATGGTTTTACATTACTGTGAGCTGTGGACTTGTCTGTGTAACTGGTGGGGGGGGGGGGGAGCGTGAATGGGTTGGGGAGTGATCACACTGATTTGGCCTCTGGGAAACACTTCTGCATACGTGGGACTGTCACAATGAGGAGCAGTCTTCAGGCAGCCATCGACAATTAGGGATGACAAGCACAGGCTAGAGGACTGGCTGCATATACAGTCCTACCCAAGATGTAACCTGACAGCCCTAGTCCTGACAAGTGTATGGAATTCCTAAGCTTAAGGCTACCACAATGGAGCTTAGCTTGTGGACAATCAGAACCTTGAGGACAATCACAGGTTATTCACATGCTCTGCAACAGGGCAGATGGGACCCTGGCCAAGCCCTCTACCTGGAGCAGTGGATGTACAGCTCCCTAAGGTTCCTCAGTGGCAGAGTATGAGATGGAAGATAGGTTACAAACCTGGCCTCACCTCAGGCTCCCCCCCCCCCCCCACACACACACACAATAGAGCTACAAGGTCATCCCTCTGAAAAGGTCTCTTTTCTCCCTCTCTTCCACTTTGACCTAAGGCTTTAATCAAGTTGAACAGCACTAAGATATGGTAGGAAATGCAAAGATCAGGGATCTCCAAGAACTCATAAGCCCAGTAAGAGATGGAAAACAAAACATGCACTGAAGTAGAATAGGACAGTAAAGCCTCTACATACCTATGACCCAACCCCAATAACCATCAATTCCTGTCCAATCCTGTTTTGTCCCCACCCTCATACTGCTCCCTTTCTCTTGCCTGGACTATTTTGAAGCAAATCCTAGTCCTATGCCATCTATGAAGTATTTCAAATATGCATCTCAATGATAAGGATTTTCAAAAACAACCAAAATACTATTTTATGTACCTGAAAAAATTAACAATAATTCCTTAATGTCATCATATATCCAATCATTGATCAAATTTTCCTAGTTGTCTCAACTTTTTTGTTCAGTTTGCTTGCATTAAGATCCAAATCAGATCCATATCTTGCTATTGGAGGTCTCCTAAGTCTCTTATTACATCCATAGGTTCCTCTTTTCTTACTTTTACAGTTTACATGTTTTTTTTTAATTTAAGGTTTATTTATCTTTGAAAGCGAGACATAGTGCAAGTGGGGGAGGAGCAGAGAGAGCGGGAGACATAGAATCTGAAGCAGGCTCCAGGCTCTGAGTTGTCAACACAGAGCCCAACACAGGGCTGAAACCCATGAACTGTGAGATCATGACCTGAGCCGAAGTCGGATACTTAACCAACTGAACCACCCAGGCACCCCGCAGTTTATCTGTCATTTATCCTATTGAGTTTCCCACAGCTTCAGTTTTGCTGAAGTTTTGCATCACTGTGGTGTTAATAAGCTCCTCTTACTCTTGTATTTCCTGTAAATTGTTAAATCCAGAAGCTTGACCAGGTTCAGGCTTGGGTATTTAGTAAGACTATGTCATAAATGGTACTATATACCTCTTGTTGCATCATTTCATGAGGCACATGATGCCTGGCAGTCCCTTTTTGTGATGTTAGCAATCCTTACTGATCATTGTCTAAAACAGGACTTTCTGTCATGATGGAGATGTTCTCTATCTGGACTGTCCAACACAGTAACCACTAGGCACATGTGGCTAGCAAGCACATGAAATGTGGCTAGTGGACGGAGGAACTTAATTTTAAGTTCTATTTCATTTTAACTTTAATTTTTTTTTTCAACGTTTATTTATTTTTGGGACAGAGAGAGACAGAGCATGAACGGGGGAGGGGCAGAGAGAGAGGGAGACACAGAATCGGAAACAGGCTCCAGGCTCTGAGCCATCAGCCCAGAGCCCGACGCGGGGCTCAAACTCACGGACCGTGAGATCGTGACCTGGCTGAAGTCGGACGCTTAACCGACTGCGCCACCCAGGCGCCCTATTTCATTTTAACTTACATAGCCACATGTGCTAATGGCTATTGTATCAGTGCAGATTTAGATTAGTTCACAGGGTTTGCAAAATGATATAATTGAAGATAATGTGTTAAGCATTTAGAAACTAGAATAGGTAGAAAGGGGCAACAAAATTACAAAGAACACGGAGGGAAATGGTAGAGTGGTACAAGGGCAGAATGTATTCTGGAAAAACAGTTCTGGAGTGAAGGGAGTAGGAGAAAAGCCTGCAAAGTGAGATGTAGTTCACTCATGAGGGCCTGGTTTAGCCTTTGTTTTGTTGGCAACAGGGAGCTATTGAAGGTTTTTGAGCAGACACATAATTCTGGAGGATTAATCAGTTGCTCTTGGATGGGACTGATTCTAGGAGTGGAGAGACTAGAGGCCAAAGACAGGATCAATTTGATGAAAGTGTAAGTGACAATCAGAAGGTATAGCTGGGAATCAGTAGACCCGTTCCCTCAGGATGGCAGAGTCAGAACCTTCAGGTGTTTTTCAGTGTCCAGGTTCTCATTTCTATAGGTCCAAAGAGTTGATTGTCAGTCAGCAGGATCTGGCCTTAGGGACTGACCAAACTATGGTGGGGTAATCAAAGTGTGAACGGGTGACTTGGGTGCTAGAAACTCACATCTTCTCCCTACCCAGGATTTTCTGTCTTCCAGAAATCCCCCTGGAGTTCACAAGTGATCTTGGAATATTCTTTGGGCCTATACTGGAAAGATATCTTTTGGTTATACATTTCTACAGATTGCTATTTTCTTTCTTTACATTTCAATTTGCATTTCTCAAGAGTTACCTAAACTTCCCTGTAAGGAACTTGGGGGAGTTGGTTATCCCCCTACTCCCTGCTAGTGAACACCATGAGGCTGGAGGTGGGAAAGAAGTGGAAAGAGAGAGGGTAAGGAGGGAGAAAAGACAGACCTGGGTGCCTTGCTGTGGGGCTGAGGGAGAGGGAAGACAAACAGGGGTCTTGGTTCCAAAGCTTCCAGTGCCTGTGTGCCTGGCAAAATACAGCATTACCTCTTTGCATGTGTAGGCTGAATAAAATCCCTGCTCCCTTTTTGCCTACCATGAGGTGGCTTGTCAGAGTCCCCTGGATCCCTGCCACTTTAATTCAACACACAATCCTGTAGTTGCTATAATCAGACCAGAAATTCTTCAGAAACTGTAAAGCCAACCGCTGGAGGGTTCCCAGGAATTACTGTAAGTCAGGCACATCCCCTCCCCCACCCCCTCAGCACTTTCTCTATACTCAGGATTTCAGGAGCCACCTGCCACACCCAGAGGAGAAACATCTGACCTGCTTCCTATTTGGATTACACAGGTCAGGAAGAAAAGAGAATTGTGCCCACCTTTGCTTATTGGAGTGCTGGAGCCAGACAGCAGCAGAGTTGAACTTTGTCTTTAGCGGGGGTGTCATGATCCATTTCCTTGGGCCCCATTCCTGCCTCTTCCTGGTCATTTGAACACTTCCCATGACCTAAATCCAGTCTAAGGAAATGACAGTCGCCAAACACGCATCACAGGAGAATCAGATGGGAAGGACTGCAGGGTCCTGCTGATGCAGCCCACCCTTTGTCACATAGAGGACCCCAATTCCCTCCCAAACCCAGTGAAAGAAAGTGGTTCTCAAGGCCCCTCAGCCAGCTAGCAGCTGCCAGGAACCAGCCTGCTGTTCTGACTCCTTGTCCAGGGCTCTCTCCTCCACAAAGAAGAGCCAGCAGAGCAAATCCAGTCTACAAGTGTGTTCCCTTTAGTCTACGTGGCATTTTTAGAATTTCTGACTGTTACCAACATTTTAAAAAGTGGGAAAATTCACCTAAATACCTGGAGTTTGGGCTTGTCTTGAAAATTTGGAAGATCTGGTGTGCTGCATTTATTTATATACCTGTTTGGCCCCGATAAGAATCTGCCCCTAGAATGCTGGTTGCACCACCTTCACACCATCTTTGACCTAGAGATTATCTACTAAGTGCCAGCTTACTCACAGTGGGGCAGATAAGTGGCTTCTTTGAGCTGGAAGCCTAAGAAAAGTCCACTCTAAATCCCCAAAGTTATTTGTGGAGTAGCTTCTCCATATTCATATTCCTTTTTTTTTTTTTTTTTTTAAGATTTTTATTTTTAAGCAATCTCTACACTCAACACGGAGCTCGAATTTACAACCCCAAGATCAAGAATGGAATGCTCTAATGACTGAGCCAGACAGGCGCCCCTCCATATTCATATTCTTGGTCCTAAACACTCTACTAGAAAGAGCTTTTGCCTGGGAGTTAGGCGACCTGGGGTCCCATCTCACCTCTGCTCCTAGTGAGCTGAGCCATTTTGAGGTAATAGAACTTCTTTCCTCGGGTCCTCAGCTGCCCCCATCTGTAAAATGGGCTGAGGATCTCCTGTTGAGACCTCCCAGGAGTCCCGGGGACTATGCTGACAAACCACCTCACGGCCGCGGACAATCACCCTTACCAGCTCAGGCACTCAACAAAAGGCGTCGCTCTCTCTGGGAGGCACCAGGGCCCCCACAGAGCCGGAGTCGGGGGGCGTGGCCTGGCGTCAGCGGGGCGGGGCGTCGGCGGGCGGGCCCCCGTGCCAGGTGCGGTTTGGTCCTCCCCGGGCGCCGTAGGCGGTGCATCCAGCTTGCGCCGGGGGCCGCGATCCTCCCGCGCCTGAGACGGCTGCGAGAGTTGAGAGGAGTTGCTGTAGTCCCCACCACCTCCTCCCCATTTCCGCGTCCCCGGAACCATGGCCGCGCAGTCGGGTAAGGAAGGGCCGCGCCGTTCTGTTCCGCCGTTATCTTGGAAGCCTGGGCCCAGGACGCCTGAAGGGAGCTGGCAGCCTTGGGAGTTTCGGGCTGAGTGGACCCCCATGGACCCCGGCACTTTAGCAGGAGAACTGGGGAAGTGAGCACAACGCTCCCCGAGGACTCGGAGGTTGTGGGGCTTCGGGAATTGGGGGGCCGAAGACAGAAGGATGCAAGGGATATGCGGGTTGGGCTGCTGAGGGTTGAGGTCCCTCGAGGAAGGGATGCTGGGCTCTGTGAGGGAACCAGCTTTTTTTTGTGAATCTGGCGGCCGCAGGTCCCCAAATGAAAACTTTCTAAGGGGGCGCCTGGGTGGCGCAGTCGGTTAAGCCTCCGACTTTGGGTTTTGGCTCAAGTCATGTTCTCACGGTTGGGAAGTTTGAGCCCCGCATTGAGCTCTGCGCTGACTGTGCCGAGCCTGCTCGGGATTCATATTCTCATATTCTCTCTCTCTCTCTCTCTCTCTCTCTCTCACTCAAAATAAATAAATCAAAACTTAAAAAAAAATAAAATTCTTTCTAAGAAAGCTGGGGCCTGAGTTCTCTTGGAGTGAGGGCTTTGTGGAATATGGAGAGTAAGGAAGGGATTCTCAGGGTTTGGGCCAGTTATATGGGAATGGAGAGTTACCCTGGGTTCTGGGTTTTCTGTGGGAAATGAGGATAGTTGTGACTTCTGACCGGATCCAGGGCGTCTCACGGGTATCTTGGTGCCTGTGATCTTAGGCAGGTCTTAGGGCTCTTTGCAGGAAGCTGGGAGTGTGGGCTCCCTTGGGGTTTAGGACACGGATTAGGGGTTAGGGAGAGAGTGAAGCATTCTTCCTGGGGAAGGTAGGCCACTTCGGGTTCTGGACCCTCCATGGGAGCTGGGTCTTCCCTTGGCCTCTCTGAGACAGGAGAAGAATGTGGCCAAACACCTCTTAGAGCGAAGGGTTGTCCAAAGGTAAAGGGTAGCTTCAGAGTTAGATTAGCTGAGCCTACAGTCCCCTCTCGGTCACCTCACACACTACCCTGCAGCTTCCTGCCCTCCTGGCCTGTCCTCCTTTCTGTTGCCTCTGTTTCCCAGCCACCTGTGTGGGAGGCCCAGCCTCTAGGTCGACCAGGGTCAGCATCCAGAAGCTTTCTAGAGGTGACAGAAGGGAATGGTGGAGGAGGGAGGCTGTCTTGGATATCTGCCCCCATTTCCTGGCTTTCAGCCTGTGGACAGTCACTTCCTCCATCCTGAATACAAGGACCAGGCCACCAGTGGGTCATTTCCTTACCATGGAAGCTTGGGATTTTTCTCTTCATTCTGGATAATAGGCTTCTGGAGAAGACTAGGAGTAAAAATGTTCCTTGTCCCTTTCTCTCTGATTTTTTTTTTTTTAAGCTTCCGGAGTTTTTCAGTTCAAATGATTTCCAGTGACTTTTTTTTCTAACCTCCATGTATGTCAGTTACCTGTCTTGAACCTTGATTCTCAGAAACTTGTAAAAGATCTTAGAGTGCAATAAGTGTTTATTAGATTTCTCTGAGTGAACCAAAAAGCTTTGTAGAGGCATTAAAGTGTCTAGGTGTATTAGTTTAGACATTTGTCCATAAGAATATCTGTGGGATACTTTTGTGCTTATGCAAGCACTGAGTAGTATAATGATGAACAAAATGGATACAGTCCTTGCCTTTGTGGTGGATACAGCCTTAGAGACGGATAGTAAATAATTGAGGTAATAATAGAAATAAATGCTATAATAATTTGAGATAAACAGTGGAAGTAAGTGCTGTAAGAGTACACCAGGGGTGAGGAGAGTGGCAAGAAGACACTTTTCCTTTAAAAAGCAAGTTTATGCTGATCCTTGAGAATAAGTAGAGAGTAAGTCCAGCAAAGAAAGGGCAAAGAACATTCCAGGTGATGGAGCAGCATTAAAAGGTGCCTATGAAGAGCTGTGAGTAGGCCAATATGCCTTTTTTTATGGATGGGGAGACTAAGGCTCAGAAATGACTTGTTCAAGGTTGTACGGCCAAGTAAATGGCGGTGATGAGAATTCATATTTTCCAACTTCAAATTCAGTGCTTTATCCTCTCACAAACACCAGAATTCTTTATTATCACAAACATTAGAATGAGATTATCCTGTGGAGTCAGAAGGAAGTGGGGCTTAAACTTTTCCTTGTTCTGTCCGAACTGTTCCAAGACAACTCAGATTCCTGTGTAACGGGAGAATCAACAACAAAGAAACCAAATATTTACTGAGTACTGTGATGTCTAAGGCGCTGGGCTGGGCCAAGTTTTACCTCTTATAAATTTTAACAGATGCTAGAGCCAGGAGAGACTTGATAATGTTACTCTCCTTGTTTCATGTATGAAGAAACTGAGGCCCAGGGAGAAAAATGGATTTGTCTAGGGTCACTCAACTAATGGTAGAGTCAGGACTAAACTAGGATTTCTCCTCCAGTGCTCTTTCCAATTTTCCAGGCTACTTGAGACATAGCACATAATAAGTCCTTAATAAATATTTGTAGAAATGAATAATATGTGGTTTGTGCCTTTGAGAAATTCACTGTCAGTTGAGAGTAATTAAGAAAAAAATGGGCAAATCAGGACAAATTTTTAGAAGGCCTGTGTGTGATAACATTATGGAATTTAAAAGATTTTGGAGAACTCTATTCATGCATCCATTCCACAAATATATATTGAGTTCATATTACATGCCAGGCACTTCTAGGCCCTGGGGGAAACAACAGGAAACAAAACAGACCAAATCCCTTCCCTAACAGAGTATGTGTATGTGTTTGTTTTTTGTTTTTGTTTTTTTTTAGTATTTATTTATTTTGGGGAGAGCACAAGTGGTAGAGGGGCAGAGAGAGAGGTGGACAGAGGATCTGATGTGGGCTCTGCGCTGACCGGCTGACAGCAGCAAGCCCAATGTGGGGGTCTAAATCACTAATGGAACTGTGAGATCACAACCTGAGCCGAAGTGGGACACTCAACCAACTAAGCCATCAACGTACCCCTCAGAGTGTGTATTCTGATGGAAGTGATAGACAGTATGTAAATATGAGTATCAAACATCAGGGATAAATGCTCTGAAGAGAAATAAAGTAGGATAAAGTCATAGGAACAGTTGGAGGTCAGGGAAGGGTAGCCTCCCTGATTAATGACATCGAAGCAGAGAAATGAAGGAAGGGAGTAAGCCATTTGGGTATCTGAGGGAAGAACATTTAAGGTGTCGGGAATAGAAGGGAATGAGCAAAGGCCCTGAGCCCGGAATGTACTTGGCATGTTTGAACAACAGCAAGGTGTCCAGGGTGGCTACCAGATTTGGTCAGGAGATACTTCTAGGAGGTAAAATTTGAGAAGTCTTTGGTAGATTAAAAGTGGTGGGGGTGAGGGTGCAGTATGATACCCTGGTAGGGAAGAAACTGGAAGTAGGAAGCATAGCTGGGCAAGTTTCAAGGTTCTCACAAGGGATGGTGAATTGATATGGGTGATAGAGGCAAGAATGGAGAAATGGGGCAGTTACAGGAAGTGAAAGATAAAGCTGAGAGGGTAGGTAAAGCCAGACTGTGGAGGGTTTAATGCTAGATTTGTGGAATTTTTCAGACTACAGTAGAGACCATAGGTTTAGAGGCAGAGAACATGATGATGTGTGTATTTTGTGTGTATCAATTTGGCATTGGTGGGCATGATAGATTGGACAAGAGTAAGGAAGGCACCAATCTGGGGGTGATACAGTGGGCCCTGAGGTGAAGTGTTAGTGATAGGAATGGAGAAGAAGGCATTGACCACAGGAATTACCTGCAACCTGGAAGGGCTAGGGTTCAGGGGCATATTAGGAGCGGATGCAGGATCAGTTTGTGTGTATGCAGGATCAGTTTGGCATTTCAGTGAGAGGACCTAGAGCTCTAGCATTCTCTTACAAGCCTATCTTCCTTCTCACTGTTGACTTTGTTTATATAGTAGCAAGAATTAGACTCTTTTACCTATTAATCTATACCCAACAGTAGCTAGAACATGAAACCATTGCCAAGTTCTCTTAGAATATACTTTGATCATCCACCCTGGTGTTCTATGTCAAGTCTTTCTGCCTGTAATTTCCTTTTTCTAGGGAAGAAAATCTAAATATAAAGACATAGACTTTGGAGTTAGCAGACTTGTGGTCTAAACCCAGATCTAATACTTGTTAATTGAGCATTTCAATTTTCTCTTCATAAAATGGGAACAATAATAATCCTTCAATACTAGTCTTCATCTTATAGGATCTTTATATCTGATTAGTTCATGTTTGCATAGTGCTTAGAACACCACCAGGCACATTGTAAGGACTCAAAGTAGTTAATTTTTTTCCCCCTATCTTTGACAATGAGTAGAGAACTACTGTTTGGGAATGTATTAATTGGTTAACCAGTTCTCTGATAAGAAAATGCCTATTCATTCACAGCTAAGTAGACTTACGGTTGGAAGTGAGAACCTGAGTGCTGGAAAGCCACAGGAACCATCTGTCTCACTTGTTTCTCTACCAAGTATCCTATTACCCTACTAAGTTTGCCCTGCTCCCAGCAACTGGTTTGTCCCTCTCTGACGTGTTATTTCTGTACATATCCCCTTGTCTCTGTCACCCGCCTGAGTACTCACCAAGGGCCCCAGAAGTTCATGACATAGTCTTTGTCTTGCACATGGGCACGTAGAAAAAAATTGCTGAATTTGTTTTGAAAATGTTCCCTTCAGATTTTAGAGGTTAGTGTAATTCAACTCAACCTTTTCCCTTGCCAACCCCCTAGATATACATGAAAGAAAGAAGAAACGCTTTCAGTTGCCAACCAAGTGTCAGGCACTGCAGGAAGTATTTTCACATATATTTAGTTATTTCTCTTAATCCTCTTGGGAATCCTATAAGGTATAGATGGTTATTCTCTTTTTAAAGATTAAGGGAGACAAGCTCAGAGAGGTTAAATAATTTGCCCAAGGACACAGAACCAGGTTTCACACCTAGGTTACTCCAGCTCTTCTGGTTGACCCTTACTACTAAAGGGCAGATGGAAACAACAGCAAAAATCAACCTTCTGAGATGTCTGTGTATGTGCCTTAACCTGCAAAATGAGAGACCCTCATTTGGTGTCACTAACTCAGAGCTAGAAGAAATAATTTGATCCCACTTCTTATGAAAGAAGAAGCTAAGGTTCAGAGAAGTCCAGAAAGTCCTTTAAAAATCATGTCATATTTCTTCTATAGACACTCCCCTTGGTAATATTTGGAAGCTAGTGCAGAGGAAAAATCTTTGGGATATAGAGGAGAGTATCTAGAGGAACGTTAATCATACTGTTAGTCTTGTTGGTACTTACTTCATTAAAGGGTGATCTTTTCTCTCTTGGCTGCTCATCACCGGTTGCTGCCCTGCCCCTCTGCTTCCTGCTTTATCCTGGAACAAGTGGGATTTATACACCTGACCTGCCAGTTCCCAGGGGGGCACAGCAGTTACCATCCTTGTTGTTTTGTGCTGCACTGAATTGGCTGGGTTTTGTTCCTGGTTCTCATTGTCTAGTGGAACATGAGAAGCATCAAAGATTTTTCTCAAATGAAAGGATAGGATCTGTGCATGTTGGTTCAGGTTAGGCTTTATGGTCTCATGAGCTTTCAGTACCTGGAAATTTCTCACCACTTTGAAGTCTGAAAAGGACTAGTTTGCAGAAACCCAGCTCTTAGACCAAGATTAAGGGGAATGTTAGTGTCTTGTGGGAAATGCACTGGCTGTGGGCTGGAGTACCAGGCTGAGCCCTTCCACTGAATAACTGTGTAGTCTTAAGCAAGTCCTAACTTGTCTAAGGCTGCATACAATAATAAAAATGCAACTGGTCTGGTAGTTTCAGAACTTGGGTTTGAGCCCCTCTCGGACCAGCTTTCTGATGGTTAGGCAACTTGACTCTCCTTCAAGCCCATTTTTCTTTCAAAAAAACGAAAGGATTGGACTAGAGTAGATGATTTTTAAAGGCCCTTCCAGCCTTACCATCCTGTCATCCTAGTGCCTGCCCAGTGAATTCACAGATTATTTGAGAATCACATCATCAGTTATTAAGTTGGGGGAGAGAAGCATATGTAAATTGATTTTATATATATATATTTTTAAACTGAATATATTTTGTACCAGGATTCAAAAGATCCTGAAGGTGAGAACCTTTGTAATGAACCATTTGTTGTAATTCTCACCCCCTTTGCATGGCACATTTACAACTTCTTAAAAACAACAAATTCCAATAGTAACTGTGAAGGTACAGTTTTCTGATTATTAAACACTTACTAAGGGCCCCTTATTGTTTTGAGGCTACTGGGGACATATACTTAATCAAACTCCCTTTCTGGCCTCTGACAATCAGTAGCCACTGTTGATAAGTCTGCAAATATGAGAGATAAACACTATGGAGGGAGAGAATAAATGTCCTGGTACAATGAGGTATTTTCTGAGAGGAAATATTTCCCAGGCAGACTGGATTCTGGATGGGTCTTTCATTTGGCCTCACAGAAATTGCTAGGTCTTTGTATTATTATATTTCTCTTTCATTTCTAGAATAAAGGTTGTAAGAGAGTTGGGATGCCTGGCTGGCTCAGTCAGTGGAGCATGCAACTCTTGATCTCGGGGTCATGAGTTCAAGTCCCATATGGGTGTAGAGCCTACTTTTAAAAAAAGTTGGGGGGGCGCCTGGGTGGCGCAGTCGGTTAAGCGTCCGACTTCAGCCAGGTCACGATCTCGCGGTCCGTGAGTTCGAGCCCCGCGTCAGGCTCTGTGCTGATGGCTCAGAGCCTGGAGCCTGTTTCCGATTCTGTGTCTCCCTCTCTCTCTGCCCCTCCCCCGTTCATGCTCTGTCTCTCTCTGTCCCAAAAATGAATGAACGTTAAAAAAAAAAAAAAAAATAAAATAATAATAATAATAATAATAATAAAAAGTTGGGGGTGCCTGGGTGGTTCAGTTAAGTGTCCTATTCTTGATCTTGGCTCAGGTCTTGATCTCAGGGTTGTGAGTTCGAGTCCCACACTGGGCTCCACATTGGGTGTAGAGCCTACTTAAAAAAAAAAAGAAAAAAAGATGCAAAAGGATCATCAACTTTCAGGGCTGTAGGGAGCTGAAGAAGCCAAGAGTATTCTTTTGAAGAGTATTTGGTTCTGAGAAGCTGAAGGTTCTGGGTGAATATTCTTGCTCAGGTACTCTAACTGAAAAACAGTGTGAATGCATAACAGATAAACTGAGGCCTGCACATCCACATGTGGCTTTACCCATAAGTAGTCATCCTGAGAACCTGAATACTTATTGAGTGGAATCATCCCTGCTGACCGTTGGAGCTTATCTTCGGAAATTACCTTCATAGTTGGCAGCTGGATCCAACATTTCAGTTGGATTTGCCACACAAAGAGTTTCTGTTCTGTACCAGGTTTTATGCTAGGCCCTGGAGATTTGAAGATAATCAAGATGCAGTCTTTGTCCTTTAGAGCTGGGAGTGGGGATGGGGGACACAGAGAGGGTGGGACTGAAGGAAATAGAAACATAATGAACTATAATTACAAAACAAATGATGTAAAGCAGGTATAGACAAAATGGAACAAACAGTGTCTGCCTTTGGGGGACCATCAAAGAGGATAGAAATTTGATTAAGGGAAAAGGCAGTAAAGTATCTTAAACACAGAATAGCTCAAGATGTGAATGCTAGGATGCAAGAACATAAATGTGAATGGCAGAAACAGAAAATAGATCAAGATGTGATTTAGAGCATCCCTTTGTTGCTGATGAGAGATAAAGTTCTTTGGGGTCACCTTGTGGACGGCCATTCATTCCTTTAGTAAAAGTTTGTTGAAGGACTACAGTAGGCCAGGGACCTGTCTTGGTTCCCCTCATCCTTTGGAGCTGACAATAGCCAACTTTAATGATATGTGAGGACTTTGTGTTCCTACCTTAGGACCTTTGCACATGTCTTCTTTCCACTCCCATCTCCAGTGTTATCCTTCCCTCCTCTTCTCTGCCTGTTAATTTATGTCATCCTTTTGTTTTTAATGTTTTATTTATTTTTGAGAGAGAGAGAGAGAGACAGCATGAACAGGGGAGGGGCAGAGAGAGAGAGAATCCGAAGCAGGCTCCAGGCTCCAGGCTGCCAGCACAGAGCCCAATGTGGGACCCAAACGCATAAACTGGGAGATCATGACCTGAGCTGAAGTTGGATGCTTAACCGACACTGCCACCCAGGCACCCCTCATATCCATCCTTTAGAGCTCAGTTTAAAAATTATTTCCTTAAGGAATGCTTGTTTGCTTTATCCCAACCCCATTTTCCTAGTTATGAACTTGATTTCTCCTTCATACCACTTGCCCCAATTATAATTAAAATAAGTATATTATTGTTTAATATCTATGTTGAATCTCTTTCTCATTTGCTGCTCTTTCCCCAGTATAGGGTTGGATACATAGTTGGCATAGAATAAATATTTGCTGAAAGAATGACTGAAGCGTGTCGATTGAATTTAGCAATAAGCAGTCACTTTGGCCCTTGGTGAGACAGTTTCAGAGAAATGGTGAGGGTGGAAGTCAGATTGCAACAGGTGGGAAGTGAGGAAATGAGAGCAGTGATGTGTAGACAGCTTTTTAATATGTGTGGCTGTGAAGGGGAAGAAGGGTGGTAGCTAGAGCAGAAAATGGAATCCAGATTTTTTTTTTTAGTGGGAAAGACTTGAACTAATTTAAATAATACTTGGAAGGAGCCAATGGGGAAGGGAGTAGTAGTAGAGATAATGGAAAGTGCACATCTTCTGAGAGGTGGGATAAGATGGAATCTATTACAGGAGTGCCATGCTAAACAATTGAGCCTTTTCTTCTGTGGACACTGGGGAGTCTGAGTGAGCCAGCTAAGACTGTGTGGTAGATAGGGAAAAGAAGCCAAAGACCTGCACTCAGGCTGTGGTGAAGGACAGGGAAGGATTAGAGAAACATTTGGAAGGTGGAACCAGGTGGGTATGAGAGAAGGGAGTAGGGGTCTTGATTTTGTGCTCCTGGAGCCTAGCACAAAGCAGGTTCTAAATAAGTGTTCATTCAGTGGCTTTGAGTTTCTCAAGACTGGGGAAAGGGCATGCTCTGGAGGGTGTGTCAATAACAAGTTACCTCAGATATCTTCATAGTGGAAAGTCCTGATCCTTTTTGAATTTTGTAAACAGCCAGAGGTCATCCAGGGCCAAAATGCTGAATTGTTGAGTAAGTGGGTGGTCAAGTTAGAGACCATTCCTTTCAGTTAAAAAGTAAAAATGAGAAATAAGATATGGCTTAGAATAATGAGACTTGCTGGGGGTAGGACACAGCAGTTCACAAACTGACTCTAAAAACCCTTCCATGCAAGAGTTCCAAAAATGTTTCAGATCTGTACCTCTATAAGTTGGAAGCATCTGACTCTTGGTTTCAGCTCAGTTTATGATCTCATGGTTCATGAGTTCAAGCCCCACATCAAGCTCTGCACTGATGGTGTGGAGTCTGCTTGGGATTCTCTCTCTTCCCTCTCTCTCTCTCTCTCTCTCTCTCTCTGCCCCTACCCTGCTTGCTCTCTCTCAAAAGAAATAAATAAACTTAAAAAAAACAACAACAACAAACTTGGAAGATTCATTTGGATGCCTGTCTTCATTGAAAACCTTCGCACTAATTCTTTGTCTCACCCACTGTCCATAACCCAATTTGAGTAAGTCTCTCAGACTTTGAAATTTTTTTTTTTCAACGTTTATTTATTTTTGGGACAGAGAGAGACAGAGCATGAACGGGGGAGGGGCAGAGAGAGAGGGAGACACAGAATCAGAAACAGGCTCCAGGCTCTGAGCCATCAGCCCAGAGCCTGACGCGGGGCTCGAACTCACAGACGGTGAGATCGTGACCTGGCTGAAGTCGGACGCTTAACCGACTGTGCCACCCAGGCGCCCCAAGTCTCTCAGACTTTGAACCTTGGACTTTGTGAGGATTATAGTGCACACTCTGATTACTACCATCCAAAAAACCAAAAAGACCCCTCTTGAGAGTCTGAGAATTTTAATTTTTTTTAAACCTTTTATTTATTTTAGAGAGACAGAGCACCAGTGGAAGAGGGGCTGAGAGAGGGACACAGACTCTGAAGCAGGCTCCAGGCTCTGAGCTGTCAGCACAGAGCCCAACACGGGGCTTGAACTCAAAACTTGAGATCATGACCTGAGCTGAAGTTGGACACTTAACCAACTGAGCCACCCAGGTGCCCTGAGAGTCTGAGAACTTTAGATTCAGGTGATGATGGCATATATGTCCTATCACTATGGAACTGGGGGAGAGGAGCAGGTGGGTCGAGGTTTTAAAGCCTTCTGCCAGCTTGTTTAACTTTCCTCTGGGGTATAAGGACAGCTGCCTATGTGTTCTGGCTACCCCAGAATGCTGCTGAGCAATCTTGAAGTGTCTGGAGATGTGCATTGTCTATTCATGACCCCTGTGCCTGTGAAACAGGGTTCAGTGACTGTCACTGTGCCTGTGGCAGTCTGGAGTTACCCAGAGAGAACAAAGCTGCATACACGGAGTGTACAAGGGAGTCTTGTAACAACCTTGTCCTGCTTTCTAGGGCTGAGTCAGGTACCATAGCTTGATCTCAGCTGCCTTCTTTATTTCAAGAAGTTGGCATCTGAGCCACAGCAGAAGTATTGTGTTTTGTCCCTTTTGAAGGGACATGGATTTACTCTGTGTTATTGCCCATGCTAATCTCTCAGCCTATACAGCCTTTCTCCATCCTTTCTCAGCCCCTGGCAAATCTACTCCATCCTTCAAGGTTTAGCTCAAGTATTAGCTTCCTCTACAAAGATTTTTCTGACTCCCCTAAGTGGAGTGAGCAGAAATTAACATGGTGGAGTATAAAGAGCATGGGCTTTAGGATGAGTTGGGCCTGAGTTGGAATGCTAAATCTGTTGTGTGGCCTGTCACCCTCTAGCCCTAGGTTTGAGTTCTCCCACCCATTAAATGAATTTAATACCTCTTTCACAGGATTGTTTTGAGAATTAAATGCAATTGGGTCTGTGAAAGCAGCTAGTACAAGGCTTGGTATATAGGAGGTGTTCATTAAATGTTCTTTCCCTTCTGTACCCATAATTTCTCCTAACTAAAATAGCACTTTGCTTCTACTAAGGGAAAAATTATAATGTGGAAGAAGGGTTCTTTTTCAGTGGATTTGCTCCTTGAAGAACAGAGATGATGTTATCCAGCAGTCTCCATCATAGAGCTTGGAGAGGACCCACAGGTCTGACAAGAGGACTTATGATGTTGGTTGAATGAATGAGCTCCTGGACTCAGTGATGGAATAGGAAAAGGGAATAACATGTTTAACCCAGAGAAGTTTTTGTGGGTGCTGGTTGAGAACAGTCATAGGAAGTCAAAAGAAAGAGACCTTGTTCATTTAATCTACTCAGAGCTATAATAAGCAAGGGCTGAAAGTTCTAGGAAAAGGCAGGTTTTGTGGAAAAAGGAATAATCGGAACCATTTCTAAAAAATGGAATGAGACTTACTTTTGAGGTCATGAATTCCCTGTCCCTGGGGAGATGAGCAAGCTGGATAAGTGCTTACCAAAGATCTTGTGGAGGCAGGAATTGTGTATTTAGCAGAGCACTGGACCACCCTTTCAATATAAGTCTGTTGACTCGGTCTTATTCTGCATGGTAGGAATCCCGTCCCTGTGCCCCCTGCTACTTTGGGCCTCTGAACCTCCTGGTTTTGTGTGTAGGTGAAGATGCCTGGAGGTGTCGGGGCTGTGGGGACCACGTTGCTCCAAGCCAGAGGTGGTACAGGACTGTCAACGAAGCCTGGCACAGCTCTTGCTTCCGGTAAGTGGGTCTGTCCTCCTGTCTTTGCCAGCCACTACTTCGTGTTCTGGAAAATACAAAAACAAGCTTCTGACTTGAGAGTTTCCATTTTGGTATGGGTTGAGAGGACAGGGAAGAATGTGCCAAGGAAGAGCACATGAACAAATGGAAGAGCCACATGTGGGCAAGGTACAGCTAGAAATGGGGTAGGGGGATTGGAGCAGCCTTTTCCAGGGTATCCCAGCACCTTCACTTTACAGATGAGGAAACTGAGGCCCAGAAAGAATGACTTTCCCACAGCTACACTACTGATGACGCAGGTGCCTCAAGGGTTGTTCTTGAGTGCAGTTGGCAGAGCCAGCTCTTCACCACAGGATGCCTCCCTAGTTTCCTGCTTTTTGTTATTTAATTTTATTGTAGCTCTGAGATTGTTGTTTGAAGGCAGCCCAGTTTCTTGAAAATAACAGAGACTTTAAAGTCAGATTTGTTCCTGTTGTCTGAGGCTCAGTTTCCTCATCGGGAAAACACGGATGTTAAAAATTTATCTCATAGATTTGTTAAGATAGAATGAAATCATATATGCCAAGGGCCTAGCACATGGTAGGCACCCACTGAATGGTTATTTCTTTCCCCTGTGAGATTGGAATCTTCAAGAGTGGGAGCTTGTCTGCATTCTCCAGAACATAAAACAGTGCCTGGCCTACAGTCATTCCACATCGGAGGCTGGGTGGGCATGTGTGCCCTCATGGTCTGAAGTGGTGGGGCTGTTGCTCACATCCTGAGAATGGGACAGACTGTAGACAGGCACCATGTGCTATAGATTCCAACTCCCACACACAGCTCTTGTTGCAAAGCATCCCCCGTGCTGATATCAAGTAATTTAATTGACCTTTAAGCACTTGCCTCCACCCGGGAACTATGTGGGGGGTTGGCCTGGAGAGCTCTGGCCTCTGGAAGAGTTGGAGAGGAACTAGCATTTTTTCTGCCCTTTCAGATCTAATTCAGAGAGCTCTCCAGTCTTCTCTGTGGATCTAATTGCCTTGGTTCTTCCTTTTACCCTCAAGGAAGTTGATTCTACCTTTACTTACTACCTTTATTTAGTAAGGATTAGAGCAGAATATCGGAGCTATAAGGGGACCCTACAGATAAAACCTTTGGCTACCACTTTCATTTAGAGCTGAAGCTAATCCTGATGAATTCCCAGGCTGAGGCTCACCTTGGCACCTAACCCATAGGGTCATATTTATCCCTGCTGTTTTCCTATTTGTGTTAATATTTTCCATCCAAAATAAGCAGGACAGGGTAGAAGAAGCTAATTTTTTGAATTTCTGGATTCTCTTAACACTAGAGAACTTCAGAACCAGAAGGGAACCACACACCTATTGTGTGACATAACCCCTTCATATCACAGTTGAGAGGCCTGAAACCAAAAAGACAAAAAGAGGTACAGAGACAGGTCATGGATGGTCAGAGCTGACCTTAGTACTGAATTCTTGCATCAAGTGTGGGTCTGGTCAGATGCTAGCTTCTTAGGGAACATATTTGTGTGCATGTTGTGTGTGTGTCAGAGTGGGGGGTAGAGAGAAATATATGTGTAGAGAGAAAGAAGTAAGGCACGTTAACATGGTGGATGAGTGCAGGCTCTAGAAGGAGGCTGTCTGGTTTCAAATCCTGGCTTTGCAATTTATTAACTGTCCTTGGGTTGACTGCCTTGAGCCTTAGGCATCTCATCTATAAAATGGGGATAAGTACTCATCCCACAGGCTATCACAATTAAATGTAATAACCTAGATAAACTGTTCAGCATAACACCTGACACATAGAATACCTATAATAATCCGTAGCTGTCACTTTATATTATATTGTGAGTGTGTGTCTATATACACCTATGTGCATGGATTTATTTCTCTTGTTACACACCTCTTGGTCTTCTAATGTAGAGCCTCAGGGATTAAAGTTAACTTTGAACTACCTTGGCACAGTTACACCAAAGATCATGCCTGTGGGGGAAGTAGAACATCTGGAATAGGAGACCTATTTATAGTTTTGTCTCAAGGACATAATCTCTCTAATCCAGCTTTATTTAAGGAGCACATTTCCTGATTCCTGAGCTTTCTCACGAAAACTGGATGACATGAAGTCCTTGGATGGAGCCTGGTAATTTGCCCTGGAGAGACTGGCTTCTTTGGAGCCAACTGACTTTTGTCCAGTTTGGAGGAAGATCTTCAGGGCTGAGAAGGACTGTATTTGTTTGACCCCAGAAGTAACCTGGTTGTAAGGACCATGAGGCATCAGCCTGAATGGTCTTTGAAATTTTCTTTCATCCTAGCTCATCTGTGATTCTCTGATGAATTCAGAGTGTCTGGGCACAGGTCTGCTGAAAATAGGACCCTCCCTCCATGCTATCCAAAGAAATTCATTTTTCGTGATTCCCTTCCAGCCTTGTTCTTACCCAGTTGAGTTAGTTACAATAAAGGAAATGACTTTTCTTTTCCCTTTCCCCCACACCTTTGTTTTCCTAGTCACAGGGTGGAGCTGGGTATTCAACGAAGAAATTACTGGGGTGTGGCCCAAACTCTCCTCCCTTCTCCTTCTCCTTACATTACCCCATCCCCCGCATCTGCAGCCACATCCGTAATCCTGTCTCTGATAGCCTTCCGCCAGATTCTCAGGTGCCCCGGACAATAGGAAGCCACTGAAGGCTGGAACCTGGGACTGTACAGCAGAGGCCAGCTGACAAACCTCCTGGAAGTAGCCTAGTCTGTAACTGTGCTGGTACAGTTGGGTGCCTGGCCAGGATCCTTCTGATCCCTGGATACTTGGCTGACCAGCCCTCCTGCTTCCTCTCCTCAACCTTCCCAACAGGCCTATGTGGACTCTGTGTACCCCTGGCAATGCCATTGGTTCTAGAGTTGGGGCCATTCTCTCTGAAGCTCTCTGAAACTGGCTCCCCTCTCCATGGGGGAGGCCAGGAAAACAGCCAGACTACATGTTGTTTGTAGCTGAGGTCAAGTATGGAGCTGGCATGTTGTATAATGACTTGGCATGTTGGCAAACCTAAGAACCTTGACAAGCTTTCTGATGATTGTCCTTTCACCCTCATCAGAAGTGTTTAGCCAAGGAGGAGGGGTTGTGGGAAGAGGAAAAACTGCCTCTATTAATTAGTCTTTATTGTCCTTACTTGGGACTCTCTGACTTGACCTGGTTCCTAATAGCATTGTCAGAAGGAAAAACCCACCATCCTGAAGGCTCCTGGGAACTCTTCAAGGCCTCCTTTCTTGGGATCATGAACAGACTCTGAGCTTTCTCTTTTGAGAAGGGATTTCTTTTTTAATTTTATTTTATTTTATTTTTAACATTTATTTATTGTTGAGACACAGAGAGACACAGAGCGTGAGCAGGGGAGGGGTAGAGAGAGGGGGAGACACATAATCTGAAGTAGGCTACAGGCTCTGAGCTATCAGCACAGAACCCGACACGGAGCTCGAACTCACAAACTACGAGATCATGACCTGAGCTGAAGTCAGTCGCTCAACCAACTGAACCACCCAGGCTCCCCTTGAGAAGTGATTTCTAATGCCTATGTTCTGGAAAAGGAATAATACAGATAGAAAGCTGTTGTCACTTCATCAGGCAACAGACCATTTCCGCTAAATTTGTGATTCCAGGAAAGGCCGGTGAAGAAATTTACATGTAGCCACCAGAGACTGTGGTGTAATGGGCTGGGTGACGACAGGGTATCTTCTGTGATGCTGCAAGCCATGCTCATTTTCTTACCTACACCCCCATCTAAACAAGCATGGTGCATCATAATTATAGTAAGAACTACCATTTTTTGAGTGTTTACTATGTACCAGACACTGTCCTAAGCATTTCACATTTGTATCATCTAACTTAATTCTTATAACAACCTAATAACTGTAGTACTGGTCATACATATTTTACAGATAGGGAAATGAAAGTTACTTGCTCACAGTCATAGAGCTAGTAAGTAGCATAGCTGAGATTTGAACCCAGGTGTTCTGACTCCTTGCTTACAAGAATGAATCTCCTTACATTCCTGAATATGGTCAGGTTGTTTAACCTCCCTGAGGCTCAGTTTCCTCTTCTGTAGCTTCAGAGTAAAAACACTCACCCTGCTTGCCACACACAGGTGGTGTCAGATAACACTGAAGGGTATTGATTCAAAAGCTTTATGAACTCTCAAATGTCAACAAAGTGCCGATACATTTCTCCTGGGTCTCTGGCTCCTGCTGGGGGAGTCCGTGGAGCAACCCTGCCATCTGCTGTTGTAATGTTGATGTTGCTGCCGCATTTACTGACCCAAGCCTTTGATTCTAGTTGGCTTATTTGTCTACTTTATCTCTAAGGAAAGAGCCAGCCAGCAACTCATTAAGGCTGGCAGTTAAACGGACTAGGGCTTGCCTGACAGAGGACAAACAGCTGGGCCTTCCTCTGCCCCCACAAACAACTCCAGCGTGAACACGGAGTGGGACTTCTAGTATATAGCAGCAGTATGTTACCTTCAGCATGCCTTAATACTGCTCTGTTCTTTGGGAAGAGAGAACTAAGATCCCAGAGAAGCCCCACAGCTGCTGTCTGGGGCAGAGATGAAGAGGGGTAGGGTGGAGCCAGTAATGGAAGACAGATATTTATTAAGCATTGTATTGAGAATTTCACTTAGATTATCTGATTCAACCCTCACAATAACTCTACAACTGCATTTTACACAAAAACAGGAAGGTCCAGAAAGGTAGAGGAACTTGCTCAGGGTCATCCAGAGCTAACATTTGAACTCAGGTCTCCCTGACTCTGAAGAGGGTCTTCTCTCCACTAGGACTCCCCAGAAAGAATAGTAGACTTAGAGTCAGAAGAGCTGAATTTGGGTCTTAGCTGAGCCAGGCTGGCTGTAACTGTGGGCAAGTTCCTTTGCCACTGTGAACTTCAATTCCTCATCTATGAGATATAGTAAAAGTAATCCACCTCATGAACTTGTTGTGAGGATCAAGGAGGTAATGGATAAGAAGGCACTCTGAGGGGCACCTGAGTGGCTCAGTTGGTTAAGCATCTGACTCTTGATTTCAGCTCAGGTCAGGATCTCACAAAAGAAAGCACTCTGAAAACATGAGGATGGTGTAATGTGAAGGGTTAGCAGTGAGCAGCACATGGGAATTTTGTGCTGCTTATGTTACCAGTTCACGTATAATTTTGAGCATCATTTGCTATATCACAGGCACCAAATTAGATGCTGTTGGGGATACAGATTTAACATACTGGCCTGGTCTCCTAACTGGCTCCCTCGGACAGCTGAAAAACGGTAATAATGTGGAGCAGTCCTAATAGTGGGCTGTAGTGTGACTTCTATTCTCATTCCCCTGAAACAGTGTTCCCTTAGTAACTTTCCAGGGGACAGCCACATCAGTCCATCCACTGGCTGCTCTTCAGTCTTCATCTTGTATGACCTTCCAAGTTACACTAGAGGTTAGTAGAGAAAAGTGAACAAGATTTTGGAGTCAACCTGTTTGAGTTTCCATCCCAGTTTCTCTTGAGTCAGCTGACCTTGAGTTTCTTTCCACAGTTTCCTCATCTATAAAAGGGGAAGTAAAATGCTTCCCACCTGAAAAGGTTGTTGTGCAGCATTAAATTTGATCATGTATTCAAAGCCCTTAGCACAGTGCCTGGCCATAATTAGGACTTAATAGATGTTAGCATTTATTATTATGTCAGTATTTTTGTCACTCTTGAAACATTCTCTTCCCTCGACTTCCATGACATTCCATACTTTCCTACTCCCCCCCCCCCCCCCCTTTTCTGGTCATTCCAGTTTACTTATCCTCTATCTAACTCTGAAATGTTGCTGTTCCTCCAGGCACACTCTCTGTTTCTCCCTAGGCAATCTCACCCACACCCATGGCTTCCTCCACACACTGATGACTCCAAAGTTTGTATCTACAATCCAAACCTTTCCACTGGGCTCTTGTCCTGTCTATCCTACTATGAACCTCTCCTGCCCATTTGAATGTCTTCCAGGCATCCCAGATCCAGCTGGACTTTCATTCTTCCTCCCCAAATTAGCTTCTCTTCAGTATAACCTGTCTCATTGAATGGCATGACCATCCACCCCACTGCCTAAGCCAGAACCTGGAAGTGCTTCTTGATACCTCTTCTCTCTCATCCCCAATATCCACACCTGTCAGTTTTATCTCCAGGTTATATTTTGAATGTGTCCATTTCTTTCCATTTCTCCTACTACCACCCTATTCCAGGCTATTATTGTCTCTCACCTGGGTGACTAAAGTAGCCTTCTAACTGCATAGTCACTTGCACCACCCAATCCATTCTCTACAGAGCGGCCAGAATGAGTGACCTTAAAAAAAAAAATCTGAGCACGTCACACTGTCATCTCTCCATCCTTATATGCATCCATGATTTTGCAGTGCTCTTGGATAAAAAACAGTCCCTAATGTGGCCTACAGAGCCCCTCGTGGCCTGGCCTCTCCCCATAGCCTCCTGCTCACTCTACCTCAGTCTCACTGCTCCTCCTCACAGGGTCCAAAACACACCCTGCTTCCTTCTGACAGCCTCCTGTTCCCACTGTTCTCTCTGCCTGGAATGCCCCCTCACTCTCTTTTGGCCTAATTAACTCTTGCTCATCCTTCAGATCTTTACCTGAATGTCTCAAAGAAATAGTTATAGAATAGGTCATGACCCCCTGTTTTATGCTTTCATAGACCTTCCCTTTGATGCTTTTTTTTGTGGTTTTAATTTTACGTTTATTCATTTGATCATCTCCTTAATAACATCCTGAGACCTCTAATATTCTGTAAGTATAACCTGATCACGGACCATGGGACATTTTGCCCTTCATTGTGTCACCACTGAGCACATCATTGGCATGTGAGGGATATTTGTTGAATGAGTTGCCAGGGTGGCCAAGAGACATGATGTAAGCAAGGCCTTTCCCTGCCCTTCCTCTTCCCCACATCCTTTCCTTAGCAGCCACTGTGTCTGCAGTTACTGTAAATGGCAGAGAGGAATTGGTTCTAGACATTGGGTTGTTTTGGAAAGTTGCCTGCGATGTTGAAGTGAGAAGTTAAAGCTTTGTCTTCTGCCCCCAAAGGAGCCAGAGATGATGACCCAGGAATCCTGTTCAGCAGCAGGTCTCGAGCTGTGCTTCTTTGTAGGTACCAGCCAGACAGGAACAAATTGTGAAGAGAAAGGCAGTAGAGGGAAGAAAGAGCCCAACTACTCTAGACGAAACTAATTATGAATTGAAATCTGACAAGTTTCAGTTCTAATTGTAAGTTTTTTTTATTTTTTAAATTTTATAAATCTTTGAAAGATGATATTAGCTAAAGATGTACGTTAAGTTTAGAGTGGAAAAAATGGAATATTTACATAATATCTTTTACTTATGGGTGATTTGGGGCAGGGAGGGGGTGAATAGGTTGGTGATTCCCCAAGAAGTTGGAAATGAAGTTTGTCCTCTGGGGGGTTAAACTAGTCAGATCTACATGTAATAGGAACAGTATCATGTGGTAGTTAAGAGCACAGACTCAAGAACCAGATTGCTTGGGTTCGAATCCTGATTCTGTCATTTATTGCTTGTGTACATTGGGCAAGTTACTTACCCTTTTTGTGTTTCATTTCCTCATCTGTAAAACGAAGATACTAACCTTTTGTCTAGTTCCTGATATTATTATGAGGGGTAAATAAATGAAGTCCTGTGTAGTATTGGGTAAGAACAGGGCTTCACGTGCAGTGAGCACTCATGAGTATTAGCCATTTATTATTAGCTACTAGGGAGCCAAATGTCTCCCAGAGCAGAATAATATGTGAATTGGTGATTGTTATATATCTGAAGAAGTAATTAATTTTTTTTCAATTAAAAATTATTTTATTCAGGGTGCCTTGGTGGCTCAGCTGGTTAGGCATCCAACTTCAGCTCAGGTCATGATCCTATGGTTTGTGAGTTCAAGCCCTGCATCAGGCTCTGTGCTGATAACTCAGAACCTAGAGCCTGCTGTGGACTGTGTCTCCCTCTCTCTCTGCCCCTCCCCAACTCACACTCTGTCTCTCTCTGTCTGTCTGTCTCTCTCTCTTTCTCTCTCTCTCTCAAAAATAAATTAATACTTAAAAAAATATATTGTACTAAACTGGGGCAGCCACTCTGGAAAACAGTATGGAGGTTCCTCAAAAAGTTAAAAATAGAACTACCCTATGACCCAGCAATTACACTACTAGGTATTTACCCTAAGTATACAAAAGTACTGATTTGGAGGAGCATATGCACCCTGATGTTTACAGCGGCAGTATCAATAGTAGCCAAATTATGGAAAGAACCCAAATGTCATCGACTGATGAATGGATAAAGAAGTTCTGGTATATACACAATGGAATGTTACTCGGCTATCAAAAGAATGAAATCTTGCCATTTGCAACCATGTGGATAAAGCTAGAGTATATTATGCTAAGTGAAATAAGTAGGTCAGAGAAAAACAAATACTATGATTTCACTCGTGAAATTTAAGAAACAAATGAATATAGGGGAAGCAAGAAAATAACAGAGAGGAAGGCAAATGATGAGACTCTTAACTATAGAGAACAAAGTGAGGGTTGCTGGAGGGGAGGTGGGTGGGGGGATGGGCTAAATGGGTGATGGGCATTAAAGGAAGGCATTTGTTGTGAGCACTGGGTGTTGTATGTAAGTGATGAATCACTAAATTCCACTCCTGAAACAAATACTACACTATGTGCTAACTAGAATTTAAATTAAAACTTGAGGGGCACTTGGGTGGCTCAGGTGGTTAAGCATCCAACTTTGGCTCAAGTCATGATCTCGCAGTTCATGAGTTTGAGCCCCACATCTGGCTCTGTGCTGACGGTGTGGAACCCGCTTCAGATCCTCTGTCCCCCCCACCCCCCTCCCTGCCCCTTCCCCGCTCACTTGTTCTCTCTCTCTCTCTTCCTTTCTCTCTGTCAAAAATAAAGAAACATTAATAAATACTTGAAAAAAAGGTTTTTTTTTAATTTTTTTTTTTTAACATTTATTCATTTTTGAGACAGAGGGAGACAGAGCATGAATGGGGAAGGTCAGAGAGAGAGGGAGACACAGAATCTGAAACAGGCTCCAGGCTCTGAGCTGTCAGCACAGAGCCCGATGCGGGGCTCGAACTCACAGACCACGAGATCATGACCTGAGCCGAAGTTGGACGCCCAGCCGACTGAGCCACCCAGGTGCCCCTGAAAAAAATAGTTTAAAGCCCAGAAGAATAATGAGTGGCCAGCAGTGAAACAGAAAGTGAAAAATCAGTGAGGCAAAATTAGTAGTATGTCCAGATAAAAATATGTAATTTGGATTTGGTCACCAGAAGGGAGTTCTTTGTTATAGACAGGGCTGATTTGGCTGGCTTGCCAGTACCAGAATGAAATTTCTCTCTGTGGCTGCTCATCTCCCTTTAAGTCCATACTCACAAAACAACCTTCTGATGCCTAATTCAGCTTCTTGGGCATCTTGATAACAGGAAGGGTCTAAAGGTAGTACTTGTATGGGGGATGTGGGTATTCTAAGTTAAAGTGTCAACTCGTAAATGGACCGTGGGATTGATAAATGGTTAGAGGCATCCTAGAATGTCTGTACCTCTCCAGGTGCTATGAAGCCCTGTTTCCGGACCTCAGAAGCCAAAAAAACAAGGCTTCATTGAAGTAGGATCATTCAGCCAGAAAATGCTAGCCTTGGAGAGGTCTCTAGATGGTGAACCAGTCAACCTTTCTCTGACTACAACCCCTTCCTCATGTCTCTCTTCAGTATTGACCTCCTGTGTGTGGAATTTTTTGCTTACTTAACTCCTTCCTTTTACAGAAGAAGAAATTAAAGCCCAGAGAGGTTTAATGGCTTGCCTCAGATCACACAGCAAGGCTGTTTTTAGCCAAGTCACATTTTCAGTTTTTCTCTTTTCAGGCCAGGGCTCTTTTCCTGGCATTACCTACAGATTTGTTAAGATATCCAAAGTGTTTTTTTCCCATTGTGGCCAGGAGAAGAATATGTAAACATAGCATTAGACACCGAAGGTTGGACATTCAGTTGTATCACATAGCAACAGTAGATGATTATTTACAAGAGGTTACAACTTCACTCTTATGTGCTTACAGCCCATACAGGCAAATCTCAGTTGTTAAAATGACCAGCTCAGTAGAGATGTTGCCTGAGAATGAAGCCATGGTCTGCCGTTAGTGAACACTTAGCCAGCAGACTTCATATGGACATAAGTGCAGCCAGCTGTAGACTTGAGATAAAAATGCGCATTCAAGGAGACTAATTGGCAACTAAAAACCAGCACCCTCTTTGGTGTCTGAGGCTTTATGTTCCATTAATTGAGAATCTCTGCTTACTTAAATACCTCTGATAACTCTTCACTACCTGTGGATGACTCTTTCACCTAGCAGACCTGGCTCTTGGTGATCTGCCCTTGCCCTCTCCCACCATCCCAGCCTCCTCTTGATCACCCTTCACATGTGCCCTGCACTGCAGCTTACGGACCATACTCTTCTCCCTCAGTGCACTTGCACATATTGTTTCTTCAGGCTGGAATTCCTCTTGTCTGCCTGGTAATCAACCTTCAGATTCAACTGATACACCTCATCCTCTGTGGAGGAGCCTAGCCAAATCCACCCTGAACCTTCCCCACCAAACATAGGAGACTTTCTTCCTCTTTGTTATTCTCATACCTCAGTTATAGTCCTGTCAATATTTGTTTACACATCTAAGTTTACACATCTAAGTGTATGTTTACACATACACTCTTAGAGTATGAAATTCTTCAAGTCTGAAGCCATATCTAGTTCATCTTGGTATCCCAGAGCTTAGCAGAGTGCCCAGAATGCAGTGGGTGCTCAGTGTTTGTTAGGCGAATGATGTTTTTGTCAAATGACCACCTTTCTCTTTGGACACATGGATAAGCCCTTTCAGTATGCATCTTCACCATCTCTTTGCTCTACAGTATTCTTTCAGGCAAGAGCTTTTCTTCTGAAATGGGAGCATGGAGTAAGACCTCTGTCCATAAGTGTCATTCCAAAGCTGAAATCTATCAAAGGTCAAGTTATGGCATGCCTTCTGCACTGTGGCAGTCCACTGTGCTAATTTGCTTTGTATTTTTCCTCCAAGGGCTGGAATCCCCCCTTCCCTTGGGCAGTATTTGGAGGAGTGCTAGCAAATTCTCTTTCTCCACATTTGTCACCATTACCAGGAAAAACCTCCCAAGTACCTTAGGCCAGATTTGAGGGTAATTTTTTTTCTCTCTGTTGGTCATCTTCTGGCAATACCTTCCTGAGGCTGTTCTGTAGTGATCCTGCTTCGATCCAAGGATGCTCCACTGGGCTCCCATCAATAGCCCCGACTCTTACAGCAGCATCAGCTGTTTCTGAAATTGGCTAATGTCAGGCCTTGTGTTTTGTTTCAGTCCCAAAGGTGGCCTTTTCATGTGATGACCTGTATTCTGGAGTCCTCTTTTCCCACTATACCCTGAGTAACACTACAGTATCACTGAAGGAAAAAGAGAGGCAGCTACTATGGGGTTGCAAATGAGTAAGAACAACACTAGGAAAGTGAAAGTCCCCAGTGAGCCAAGGCTTTACAAAATGTAGACATTTTGTAAACATTTATTTTTAATTATTCTCAATCCAGAATAAGAAGGTGAACAGCCTATCTTCAAGTCATTTCCTCATTTGTAGCCAGGAGGTAATAGTGACCTATTCTGCTTGCCTCTCAAGGTTAGTATGAGAAAAGAATGAAATCAAGTGGAAAAAAAGCCCATAGGAAAGAGTAAAGTAGTGGATTCCATCTTCAGTGTGCATCAGAAACACTGGGGCTTGTTTAAAATGCAGATTCTTGTTCATGGTCTCAGCCATTCTTATTATGTAGGCTTGGGGGTAAGGTCCAGGAGTCTTCATTTTCAACAAGCTCCCCCCGGGAGTCTGATGCTGCTATTCCACATTTTCAACCACATTTTCAGAAATACCACTGTAAATCAAATAGCAAGTGTAGAATAGTTATTTGAGGCAACTTTACTGTCTCAGACCTGAAATCCAAAGACTTGGGTTAAATCCCAGCTCTGCCGATTGCTAGACCTGTGACCTTGAATAATAGCTTTCATTGTGAACCTTAGCTCCTCATATGTGAAAAGGAGATAGCAACCTCAACCTCACAAAGTTTTTAGAATTAAATGAAAGCATATGTGAACAAGCCCACCTCAGTGCCTAACTCCTGGAACTTAGTCAGTGTTTTGCAGAGTGGGAGCTAAGTGTCCACAACTTCTGGAATGTGGTGTCATGTTAACAAACACCAGCGAAAGATAATCTTTGGCATTCGTCTTAAGTGTCATGGCAATCTGGAAAGAACCTTAGAGATTTAGTCCAATCCTTTGATTTACAGCTCATGAACTTGAAACTAGGGAGGGAGGATGTGAAGCCCAAGATGCATGAGGGTACCCAATCACATGAAATGTGTTTAGTTTTTAGACTGGAAAATTCTTTCCCAGTATACTGAAAAAAGAAAAAAATGAAAAATCTTTGTGGCATAATAACAGAACCTCTATTAGTAACTTTTGAGAAACCGAATGGGGGCAGTACCCCAAGTATAATGGTTATTTGAGCCATACCTGCCATATACCAAGGACCTATCAGTGAAATAAAGATGGAAATGGCTAACTGGCTCAGTTTTCAAAAAGAAGGAAATAGAGATGCTGGAAAAAGTGAACTCATAATCCTTTTAACTTGACTTCTTCACCAAATTCTGATGGAATTCTGTGGAAATTTGCAGATATTGGAATAGGTGGACAGTGAGCACTTAGAAAAGGAGCCGATTACTAGGATTTAGCAGTAGTGAATTAGCCATGACTAATTAGACTTGACTTCATATTTTCACTGGGTTGCTAGTTGTGAGACCCTCTCTTGATTTCCCTAAGACATTTGATAAGCTCTTTCATGATACCCTGACAGTAAGAATGTGGGCAGGAAATCTAGAAAAATCAGATACAGGAATTGAACACACCCAGCAGTTTGGGGCCCTCTATTGGAGAGGTGGGATTCCTGAACACCTTGCTAGGGCTCATGTTGAGGAAAAGGTATGGGTTTTGAGGTCAGCAAGGTAGCTTTTAATCTCAGTCTTGTACTTCCCAGCAGTAACCTTGGATGAATCACCTAATACCTCTAGGCTGCCCTTACCTGGTCTGTGCTATAGGTATTCCTCGTGAGGTTGTTACAGGGACTAAACTGGATGATGAGTATAAAAGCCCTCTGTAAATTAAAAATGCTTTATAAACATTAGTTACCACCGCCATTCTAGTACTGTGGTTGCTCATAATGGGGGGTCCTGAGTTACATGTTTATTTAGTAGGCATCTGTGGATGAAGGGTGAGCCTGTATGGGCCTCATGTCGTTGGATCTGGCACTAGACAGATATGGGGTCAGAGCCCTTCCTGCGTGTGGTGCTTAGGGACACATCAAGGGAACTCTTCCCAAAGGAGATTGAGTGCTCTGTTGGAGCTGGATCTAGAAAAAGGAGGCAACCACCAGCCTGAAGATACAGGAGGCTACAGAAAGAGCTAAGAGAGCAAAGGTTTGGGAAAGCCTGTGTGGCCAGGTCAGGAAGTAGAGTGGGGCCGGAGGTGGCCAAAGCCATGACCCTGGTAGGGAAGCTGAGGAAACAGCCCCAGGAGTTCTGTGTGCAGTGTACCCAGGCAGGCTTTGCCTTTGGACAAGAGCACTAGGAAAAAAGTGTGAAGAGACATTTGCTCTAAATCTTGGGGCTTCTTTTTTGTTGTTATTCATTTATCGCCTTAAAAAGCAGCAATTAAGTGTATAAGAAAAAATGGAAACAGTATCAAAAGGGTAGAAAATTAATACTGTTTTTATCCCTGCTTCGAGAGATCTCACTACTTGAAAGGAGAAACTGATAACCAAGTAGTGCAATCTTCCAGATGGTCTTTAAGGATTATGCACATAGAATTTTTAAACAATGGAATTATTATGTTTACTCTCTGATGCTAGGATTTATTTATTATTATTATTTTTTTAATTTACATCCAAACTAGCATGTAGTACACCAGTGATTTCAGGAGTAGATTCCTTAGTGCCCCTTACCCATTTAGCCCATCCCCCCTCCCAAAACCCCTCCAGTAACCCTTAGTTTGTTCTCCATATTTATGAGTCTCTTCTGTTTTGTCCCCCTCCCTGTTGTTATATTATTTTTGTTTCTCTTATGTTCATCTGTTTTGTCTCTTAAAGTCCTCATATGGTGAAGTCATATGATTTTTGTCTTTCTCTGACTGACTAATTTCACTTAGCATAATACCCTCCAGTTTCATCCACGTAGTTGCAAATGGCAAGATTTCATTCTTTTTGATTGCCGACTAATACTCTATTGTATATATATGCCACATCTTCTTTATGCATTCATCCATCGATGGACATTTGGGCTCTTTCCATACGTTGGCTATTGTTGCTAGTGCTGCTATAAACATGCGGGTGCATGTGTCCCTTCGAAACAGCACACCTGTATCCTTTGGATAAATGCCTAGTAGTGCAATTGCTGGTTCGTAGGGTAGTTCTATTTTTAGTTTTTTGAGGAACCTCCATACTGTTTTCCAGAGTGGCTGCACCAGCTTGCATTCCCATAGGATTTTTTAACGTAACACCTTACCTGGGACAACTTCTGTTTCAGTACCTAGGGTCTACCTAGTTATTATTTTTTTAATTTTTTTAATGTTTATTTATTTTTGAGACAGAGACAGAGCATGAGCAGGGGAGGGGCAGAGAGAGAGGGAGACACAGTAGGCTCCAGGCTCTGAGCTGTCAGCACAGAGCCCGACGCGGGGCTCGAACTCACGACCTGTGAGATCATGACCTGAGCCGAAGTCGGACACTTAACTGACTGAGCCACCCAGGCACCCCTACCTAATTATTTTTAATAGCTGCATAATATTTTATTGTATGCCTGCATAATTATATTTAGCCCACCCCTATTAATGGACACGTGACTGTTTCTAATCTTTTAGTATTAAATCGTGCCGGACACATGTCCTGGCACATTCGTACAAATATTTCTCTGGGCAAAATTTCTATCAGTGGAATTTCTAGGACTCCTGTTTTAGAAGGATGATGGCTGCTGTAGTGTTTCCGCACTACAGAGAAGAGAAGCAGAGGCTGGAACAATAGTCAGTAGATGGGAGTGGAAATGCTCACCTTTCAAGGTTCAGAAGTGGTAGAGTCCCAGGAGTTCCATTTTTTGGTTGGAGTCCTCCTGGCCAATAGAGGGCCCCACACAACACAGTTCCTTGGGCTTCGGATTATCTGACCAGAGCTGCCGGGGGTGATTCACCACTCCTCACTAGAGTGCTTGCTTAGGGCGACCAGCCTTGAAGGCTGTCGCCTCCAGCCTCTCACAGACACCTTGAAGCCTTGTGTCTCAGCTGGTCCTGAAGAACCAGATTGCTTGGCTTCTGGTCAGGTTTGCAACTTGTAAAATGTACAGGAGATTAGTACCTCTCCTGCCATCTTATCCTGTCCATAACTGCCAGTACAAGGATCCTTGCAGTTGCCTCTGGCAGCTGTAGCTGTTGAATCCTCTGCCAGCTGCTCTAGGGACCTAGAAGAGCAGCTTTCCACGCAAGGCCAGTATCCAAGGGCAGGAGGGGGAAGTATAGTCTCCAGTATAACCTCTCACCTCCCAGTTCTGGGTGGTTTAGGCCCTTTGAAGTTGGCCTTGAGGAACCACACACTTGGGTCTGAGCAGCCAGCAGCTTATCACATCTGGTGATCAGTCCTTCAGTGGTTCCTCCTGAAGTCTGGATTTATGGAGGTCACATGGATTCCACCTAGGAGGGGCTTCCACTTCAGCTCTTGACATGGGGAGATGGCTGCCCCTCTTTGAGGGGGAGGCAGTTTTCATGGCATTGAGAAGCCCTCACACTAGTTCCCCACACACCCACCCACCCACTGAATCCTTTGTAAGCAGAGTGGGGGGAACAGAGAACGCCTGCAGCCTCCTGCTCGCATTCCTAGACACCGACTCACTGCGCCTGCCGCCGCTGGAACAGCAGAGCTGTGTGAAATGTCAAGAGGAGTTATGCTCATGGGCTCCCTGGCCCCAGTCTCTTTGTGGCTTGCATTTTCTTCCATCTGCACTCTGTTCATCAGATGGAAATCAGAGGGTGCAATTAGAAGATAATTTGCTAGTTCCAAACTTAATTTGGGGCCCCCTTCTTGCCTGATCGAATTACAAGGGAACATAATAGATTATGGTGAGAAATAGTTGGCTCTGTCACTGGGAGAAAGAGAGCTCCTAGCTCTCCAGCTGGACAGGGCTTTTGGTATCCTGTGTGTTTCCCCTTTCCACTGTGCTCCACCTCCTCTGTGGCTCCTGTGTGGCCCCCAGGTTGGGATCCTGTTCACCTCCGGGCTTGCTCAAGAGGTTTAAACTCCACTAGAGACCAAAGGAAAACAAGCAGCCCTCTGCAACTTCATAGGGCTGACAAATGTTGAAGCTGGAAGCTATTTAGAGACCTAACCAAGGCCCAGACAGAGGCAACAACTTACTGAAGGCCACATAGCTAGCCCATAGTGGTAGTAACAATAGTCTTAATGATATTAGCAGCTCACATTTATCAACCCTTAATGTGTTCCAGACCTTGTGCCAAGGGCTTACGCGCAATTCGTTGTCACATTCAAATCCAGACAGTCTGGCTCTGGGCCCAGACTGGGCTCCAGCATAGCAATGGCGGAGCTCAGTATAAAAAGCCTGGGTTCGAATCCTGGCTTCACCTCACACTTGTACAGCTGGGTAGCCTCACACAAGCAGTTTAGACTGTGCTTCAATTCCTATCTCTGTAAAAAGGGAGAAATCCTAGCACTACTGACTAGTGTGGGTTAAAATTCATTCATATGTATGAGTGCTGTGGGCAGTTAGTTCTTGGTGCAGGGTGAGCGCCTGGCCAGTGCTTGTTCCTGCTGGCTGCTTCTGGGGGTTGGAGTGTGGTATCTGTATGGCAGTGGATAAAGGTGGCTGAGTTCTGTACATATGTCAAAAGCTGGTCTTCACTATTAGAGGCAGTAAACAGAGTGGTTGAGTGCCTTCACTGCAGAGCATAGGTTGGCAAACTATGGCCTCTGATTTTTACATTTTTTTAATGAGGGTTGGGAAGCAAAAGAGTGTTTCATATTACATGAAAATTACATGAAATTCAAATTTCATTGTCCATAAATAGAGGTTTATTGGAAAATAGTCACATCCATTTGTTTACATTTTATATACAGGCACTTTCACACTGCAGTGACAGAGTTGAGTAGCTGTGACAATCTATAATTGTGTAGACCTGCAAAGCCTAAAATATTTATTCTCTGGCCCTTTACAGAAAAGGTGTCCTGACCCTGTAAGTGACCAGTAAGTCACACTTACTGGTTTTGAAACCCAGCTATACCACTTACTAGCTGTTTGTCTTCAGACTAGTGATATAACCCTTCAGAACCTCAGTTTCCTTATCTGGTAAATGGGGGTAACATCTATACCCATATATTGGTAATTAAAGTATGATAGTTGAAAGATGCAGAGCTCTTAATACAGAGCTAGGAACTAAGTGTTTAATAAATGGTAGCTTATTACAGGGTGCAAACGCAATCTGTTTTATCACATTCATTGTTACCCGTGTATCCAATCAATAGAGGAATGGGAAAAGGTTCCCTTGTAATCCAGCCACCACCTTTGCCACAGACTTTCCTGTCACGGTGATAGGGTGACTTCAGTGGAGAGGAATGTGTGCCTGGTGGGAGAGAGCTACTGTCACTCCCTCAAGTCCAGCAGTGGGGTCTGGATGTGTCCCAATCTAGCAACCTTGCTTTTCCCCTCACAGTCCTGCATTCAGGGGAACAAGAGGCTTTCCCAACGGTGGGCTATGTTTTGGTCATCCCCTCAGCCAGTGCTCTTCAGCCAGACCACCACTCCAGATACTAAGGCCCATCATCCCCACAGGCACTCCCAGCCTTGTCCTCCGTCATGCCTCATTTTTCTGTTTGAGAAGCTTGGTTACCATGGACACAATGGAAAAAGTGCCACTGCCCACCAAGGCCAATGGATGGCATTCTGGCAATGAAAGAATAAATGAAAAAGGGGTGACAGGTGATCTGGGCTCTAGTCCCTATGCTGTCTCCTACTTGCAGAAGGGCTTTGAGGGAGCTATTTCCCCTCAATAAGCTCCAGCCTCAGAGCTCTGGCTCTGGAGCTCTCACAAGGGCCTACATTTAAATCCCAGCCCTGCCACTGACTAGTATTTTGGCCTGAGTTAGTTAGCTAATCTCTCAACCTCTATCTCCTTGTTTATAGAGGTAATTCCCATCTCGGAGAAATAAGAGAGTGCTTACACAGTGCTTGCTACATGGAGAAATGTCAGGTGTCAGTGACCACTCCAGGCCTTGTTTCCTCTTTCCCAGCACAGCTCTGCCCAGAAGTGGAATGGCAGCCCCCATTGGCTAGCCCTGGGGGCTGTCCTCAGGCCAGGCAGAGGGAAGGGATGAATGGGGACCCTAACACTAGGACCCAGTAGATGCCAGCCCAGAGCACAAAACCTAGAGGGTAGTTCTCTGGACCTGGGTCTCTAGATCTGTCTCTCCAACCCGGAGAGACCATCCCCCACCCACCCCTTTTGAGGGGAGGCGTGGCTTGGCCTGGAGTTGGTATGTTTGTTTTGCTTCACCTCCGAGCAGAGTTACTATACTTTGGGCAACTCCTCAGGCTAGGGACACTTGGGGGCAGATGGGCTCTCTCTCTCTTGCCCTGCCCTTCCCCAAGTTCAGGGATGGACGCTTAGCCAATCCTGGTTATTGTCTATGGCGCTAGTCTGCAGCCTCCCTCCAGCCCAGCTCCACCCCTTGCCTGCAAGGTCTATTTCCTAATAGCTGCTCCAACCACACACCTCGGTTCCGCGAGGAGCCCCTCCTCTTCCTCCCTCCCTCCCTCATCAGGGGAGGGACCGAAGAAGAAGGCTAACTTGACAGCAGCGCTTCTTTCTTAGCTAGTCACCGGCCCCTGCCCAAGAATCCCTGTCTGTGTGTGTGTGTGTGTGTGTGTATAGCCTCTGCAGAGAGGTGGTTCTCCCGGAGTCCCCAGCGTCTGCTGGAGCTTCCGAGAACTGGGGAGGAGCCATCCCAGCCATGAGCCCCTGCGGGAATCTGCCAGGGGGCAAGTGGCCCGGAGTCCTCACGCCCCTTCGGCTGCTCCGGAGGGAGAGGTGAGCGCTGGGCAGACCGCCCGCAGCCAGAGGTGCCGGGAGCCCTGGGCCTGTCATGGTGGCCGTCTGCAGCCAGCCTGAGGCACTCCCAGACGGGTTTGCAGCTGAGCTTGTTTATCTGGTGTGGGAAGAAGATGGGGAGTTACTTGTCCGTCCCGGCTTACTTCACCTCCAGAGACCCCTTTCGGTGAGTTGGGCTCAGAGTCCCTTTTCCATCTCCTCTTCTGGCCCCTGGTCCTGAGGGAAGGGCAGAGGCCTCAGATTTCACTAATCCTTTGACCATCGGTTCTGTCAGGCAGAAGCTAGTAGAAGCTGTTCCCAAGCAGAATAGGCCTGCTGAAGGCTCCCACCATGGTCTAGGAATGGTGAGGTGAGGGATATGCCCAGATGGAAGCTCTTGGGGAATTCCGGCTCTCCTTCCTTCCCAGGCACACCTGAAAGAGCCTCCAAAAGATGCCGCTGACCCTGCCTGTTCTTGGTGTTACTGCTTCCGGGGGAAGAGCACAAATGGGGTGCTTTCTTCCAGCTCTCACATGTCTTACCTGCAGGCCTTGCTGTCTGCCAGGAATTTGCCTCAACAAGCAGGATGGGCAGGTTTTGCCAAACGGCATGGAAGAAGCTGGCAAAACCTGGGTGTGGGCAGCCTAGTACACAGTAGGCGCTCTATAAACGCTTTTTCTATTAATGGCAGGCATATTTGCCTCTGGCTTTAAGGGTTTCTGAGCTCTCAGGTGAGTACAGTTGCTAAGGAAAGGCCTGGGCAGGTGCTTCCAAGACTGGGGCAGTTGGCTAGCTTCAGGCTAGCCCACCCCACCCCTGCCCCATGCAGGTCAGGTCCCCAGGCCTGAGACTTCTGGGGGCCTTTTTCTATGGGGCTTCTCGGAGGTGTAGAAACTTTCTACTTCTGACCTGCCTTTCTTTGCTCACTGCCCCACCCTACCTCCAACAGAAACTCCCCAGGGGGTTTCTGGCCCTCCGGGTCCCTTCTTGAATGGAGCCATTCCTGGCTGGGGTGGGGCTTGTTTTCATTCTTTGGGAGCAGCCTGTTGTTCCAAGGGCTGCCTCCCCCTCACCAGTGGTCCTGGTCGACTTCTCCCTTTTGGCTTCCCCAATCCAGCTTCATGCCCAGACCTTGCTGCTGGGATACTAGTCAGGTGGCCATGCCCTGAGCAAAAAAGCAGAATACCATGTGGTTTCAGGGAATTACTGGACCCTGGTTGAGTGATGGGAAGCCTTTGGATATGGGGGAGGGGGAAGAGAACTTGGCCTTCAGGGCTGACTCTTCCAGGCACCCTCCTAGGCGCTTTATCCTTTGATTCTCTCAAAACCTAATGTCATTAAGTATCCCCATTTTACTGAAGAGGCAACCACTTTCAACAGAGTTAACATGTGGGGTCTCTCTGGCCAGCCTTTGTCGTATTCCTGAGTTTGTTTCATCCTTCAAAAGGCACCTTCCTCTGCTCGCACCTCCCCCCAGGGCTGTCTCAGATTTGCTTTTCTCTCCCAGCAGAGGGAATCCAGAAAGGGCCCCCATAGGTTGCCTGGAACATCGGAGGGATGGCAGAGATTCTTTTCTGAAGAGCCAATGGGAATTGATCTTGAGTTTAGGAGGCAGGTTTTACCATGTGGAATCAAGATGCCAAATGTTTGAAATAGCCACTACTTTAGCCAGAGCCTCATTAATCCCTCTTACTCTTAATCCTGGAAAGGCAGTTTAGGGGAGGGGTTGTTCCCTTAGGAGCCAGGAATGCTGTGCCCCTTTTAATCTCGGGACAAGACACAACTCAGGAGCTAAAGCAGATAATGAACTCTCAACCTGGACCTTTGAGGGTCATGACACTGATGCTACCCAGGTCCCACCTGTCCTTTGTCTTGCTCTGTCTCCATGCCTCTGTGGAACCTGACTACCCTCTCTCTGCCCCAGTTCTTATTTGTCCAGCTGGAGTCAGGGGGTTACTGACTCGCTTTAGACCCTCCCACCTCCCCCGATGAGGGGCTACATTTCTGGAGCCACTTCTGAAGAGATAGCCAACACTCAGGGCTCTGTGCCCCACAGGAGGGACCACCCAGACTTTCTGCTTTCCCAGGTATCAGTCTAATTGATCACCACTGTCACTGGTCAGAAAATCGCTTCTACCATCAGCCCCCTCCCTTATTACAGGGCATTCTCAAGGGCTCCTTTCTGACCTGGTGCCAGTCCCCTTCCTGGGCCTCAGTTCCTCCTCTGCAGAGCATAGGATTGGGCTTCCTAGACTCCCTGAACACAACCTTGCCAGATTCTGTGAAACAAATTAAGTCCTTGACCTCAAGTCTCTGGGGGAGTACAAAGTCCACTGGACTAGGGCTGTGGTTGCAGGAAAGTGATGCAACCAGATTCCATGGGGACATGATCAGGCGTGACAATGCACAAGGGAGGGAAGAGGGAGCAGGGAATGAAGAATGTAATTTCTGTACCCTATACACCCCTACCTGACAGACTGCCCTCAGCAGAGTGCCACTAGTGTGAAGGGGGAGATACAGTTTTGGTGTGCTTCCAAGTAAGAAAATGTCTCAAATTGGAATTTACAGAAGAGGTAAATTAAGGAGTGACTTTTGTCTGACATCTTTAAAGGATTTTTCTTTTTATAGAATTTCCCTTAATGTCTAACATTGATTTAATGGGTTTGGTTTACACACTGTCTCTTAAAGAGAATAGGTGCATCTTTGTATCCCAAAGCAACCTGTGTTTAAAGGGAGAAATTATTCTTAACTCTTCCCAGCTTAGCAGTAACTTTTTGGCAGCTGCCTTAGGTCCTGACTCCTCGTCTAAAAAGTGAAGGACTTGGATCAGGTGAATGATTCCTACAACTCCGCAAGTCATGTGGCTCCTCAAAGACACACAGGCTCTTTTCCATTTTTTTACTAATCATGGAGGCTCTACCCTTAACTTCAGTATGACTGCACAAATTACTTGAATCTACAGGTTTCCTGGCTTTTGGTTGGAACTGGATCAACGCACTCTGGTAACACTTCTTGCTGATCAGAGGCTTGTTATGTGTTTGGTTAATTTTTTTTAAGCAGGATAGCATCATAGTCTATAATAATTACAGCTTCACTGACAACCTGTTTCAGTCTACGGAGTCTACAGGAAGGAAGAGTAATAAAGGGATCTTTAGTGGTAGGAGACTGGGCTCTGATGGGCCAGTATCTGTAGGTGCCTGTTACATCCACCCTTCTGTGCCTGGGGGAGAGTTGGCATCCCTGGTCACAGTACCCTCAGGCTGTGGCACAGAGACCTGTCCATTTTCCCTTTTTAGCCCAGTCAGAGCTCAGAGGCAAGGGTCTAGAAACAGCTTCTCCCCAACAGTCTGTGCTCATTCAGGAGGCTAACGATGAGCATCCAACGGACCTTTACTAGGACATGGGAGGGCTTGTGTTTTTTTTGTTTTTTTTTTTTTAAGTTTGTTTATTTATTTTGAGGGGGAGGGGCAGAGAGAGAGGAGAGAATATCCCAAGCAGGCTTGGTGCTGTTAGTGTGCATAGCCCAATGCGGGACTTGAAGTCACAAACTGTGAGCTCATGACCTGAGCCTAAATCAAGAGTCGGATGCTTTAGTGACTGAGCCACCCAGGTACCCCATGGTGGGCTTTTTCTTTAACTTGTGTAAATCTACTGTAATAGTGACTACTTCAACCACATAAGGTTGAAATATTACCTGTAAACATTTGGTCTGAAAAATTTGCATGTGAGTGAGGGCTGGGCTTATTATGTCTTATCTCACTTGGCCTCTCCCTGCACAGCACCTTGCCTGTTTGGTCTTGCACATCCTAGATGCACAGTAACTATTTCCTAATTGATAGTAATTGATAATAATAAATGTTTTCTAATTTATTAGATAAATGATTAATTTTAGGACCTTCTTTACTCACAGAAATCTGTTTGGTTCCAGGCCAAGATGCAGATCCATATTGCTTAGGCACAGGAGGGAAAAGAGTCTGTCTACTTTTGCCCTTGCTGTTCTCAAGTTAAAGAGGGGAGGGAGGGAAATGGACATTTACTGGGCACCTGCTTGAGCATCTGTACATAATTTTCATAAACTGGTGAGGTTTTATCATCACTGGTATACAAATAAGGAAACTATGGCCCAGAGTCCTAAAGTAACTGGCTTGAAGTGACACAGATAGTAAATGACAAAGAAAGAATGTGGACCCAGATCTTGAAAGAGTTATTTTGAGAATTTCAACCTGATTATCTTTTTTTTTCTTTTTTCTTTTTTTTTTTTTTAAACTGTGTTCCCTACTGACTCATAAGTCCTTAGTTTGGGGCCACTAACTGGTTCAGTCAGTGGAACATATGACTCTTGATCAGGTTGTGAGTTTGAACCCTACATTGAGTGTAGAAATTACTTAAAAATAAAGTCTTTTTTTTTTAAATTTTTTAAATTTTTTTAGGCCCTTAGTTTGGATCTGAGCTGCCCACTGAACTGACCATAGTGCTTTGGGAGAGGAATTTTCAAGGTTGTCGGCTATCCTCAACACATGTGGACCTGTCTGTGATCTCCCCTGACTGGAGGGTTTCAGCTCTGTTCCCTCTGGTTGCTCAGGAGAGGGTCTGATACCTCAGACCTCTATTTAGGGTTCCACCACCAGCTCCACTACCTCCAAGCTGAATGCCCTTGGGCAACCTGCTGCTAGGGCAGATTTTGACATTCACTTGAAACTTTCAAAAATTGAAAACTGCAATAAAAAAGGCTTGGCTTTGGGAGAAACATATCGTGGCCATAGCCTCTAACAATCTGAGGGGGGCGTTTTGGGGGTAGCACCTTACATTTCCAGAGTGTGTTTTGGATTCTTTTTATTTTTATGTTTATTTACTTTTTTCTTTCTTTCTTTTTTTTTTTTAATGTTTATTTTTGAAAGAGAGAGAGAACAAGTAGGGGAGGGACAGGGAGAGGGGATCAGAGGATCTGAAGTGGACTCTGTGCTGACAGCAGGGCTCGAACCCACGCGATGCGGGGCTCGAACCAGGAAACGCCCTGCACATTGTGAGATCATGACCTGAGCCGAAGTCGGACGCTTAACTGAGCCACCTAGGCACCCCATAATGTTTATTTACTTTTTGAGAGATAGAACTCGAGAGCGCAAGTTGGGGAGGGGCAGAGAGAGACAGGGAGACAAGAGGATCCAAAGCTGGCTCTCTGCTGTCAGCACAGAGCCCAATGTGGGGCTCAAACCCACCAACCAGGAGATCATGACCTGAGCTGAAGTCCAACACTTAACAGACTGAGCCACCCAGGTGCCCCATGGATTCTTTTCTTAAAAAGGCAGAGACTGCTGGGGAACAATGCTGTGGACTAAAGGAAGAAGGAGAATCATTGTGCCATTTAAATTCAGTACTTGGATTTAAGGGGAAGCCCTCACAAAGTGTTAACACTCAGGGGGACTTGAGCTCTCATTTTCACAGATGCAAATCCTGAGGCCCAGCTTAGTAGATGTGCTGCATTACTCAGGTGCTCAGGTGATGTAGTCTAGTGGAAATGGCTTCATAGCCAAGTACACATAGGTTAAGACTCTAGCTCCATCCTGTGTGTGTCAGGCAACTTTGCACAAGTGACTTGACTCTGCTTTTCAGTGTTCTATAAGACAGGGATAATCCTATCACTTTGCAGGATGTGGCCAGGATATAAGTAAGGCACCTCATAGAGTGCCCAGAATATGGGGTTGGCATTTAAGTAACAGTCGACAGTAATTGTTCTTAATATCTAAGCTAGGACTCTAAGTCTACCACTCGGGTGACCTGAGAACCAATTGTGTTCTGTGACAAAACAGCTTAGGGACCCACAACCAGCCCTCCTATCAGCTGTTCACCTTCCTATTATTCAGACATACCTGTGTCAGCCAACTTTGGCTGTTTCTCTGGCCATGCCCTTCAAAGGCATTCCCTGACACATGGTGTGCCTTGGTGATGTCGCTCTCCAGGCAGGTGTTCTTCCCAGAAGTCTGGCGTGGCTCTCTCCTGCATGTCTGCACTCGTTTCTCTCCCCACTCTCCTGGGCCTGGCCAGGGCTACCTGCAACAAACAAAAGCAGAATATTGGCAGTGGAAAGGAGGACATGTTCTGGTACTCCTGTGCCCTGCAGCACACATACCATTGAGAGGGTGTAACAGGGCCCAGGCCTGCATTTGGGTGCAAATAACGTGTGCACCAGCTTCTCTCCATTGCAGACAGCAGAAGGGCAGGACCTGCTGACCGTGAGCCACAGAATGTTTGTGCTTCCACCTGGATTGCTGGTTCTTGACACTCCCACCATTTTCGGTTTGGAAACCTCTGCTAGGGCTTACTGTGCTGGGCTCTTTGTTAGGTGCTTAGTCTACCAACAGTAAATGGGACACTGTTCCTGTCCTCAGGGAACTCACACTCTAATGAAGGAGAAAGATAGGTACCTAGGAGCTTCAAGTCAGAAGCTGGGAGGCAAGAAGGAAGTCCCTGCTCCTAGTGCTCCTCACAGTCATTCAGAACTGGATTTAATGTCCGCACTGCTACCCTGAATATAGGTGATGATGATGCCCTTTGTCTCATTTCACAAATGAGAAATGAAGCAGCCAGCCCAAGATCACTTAGGTGGTAAGTGGTAGTTCAGAGATTGGAACTTTAGATCATCTAGGGAAAGATATGCATGGAATTAAGGGGATGTGGGTATAGTCTAATTCCTTCATTTTATAGGTGGAGAAACTATACCTGGAGAAAGAAAGGGCCTTGTCCAAGAGCCTGTAGCTCCCAAGAACTTGAACCAGGCCTCTTCCCAATTCAGAGCTCATCCAGCGTGCCTTTTACATTGAGAGGAATTTGAGCTGCATGTCCAGAACAGGTCTTCCCCCTTTGCCTCCTAGAATTAATGGTTCACACTGTACCATTCTAGGTATTTCATATCCATACTCTTCATGCTGTGTCTGGCTCTCAAGTCCCTTAAGTTCAGCGTCCATAAAACAAGTAGGAGAGGGGCACCTGGGTGGCGTCCAACTTCGGCTCAGGTCATGATCTCGCAGTTTGTGAGTTTGAGCCCCACATTGGGCTTGCTGCTGTCGGTGCAGAGGCTTCTTTGGATCATCTGTCCCCCTCTCTCTCTGCCCCTCCCCTGCATGCATTCTGTCTCTCTCAAAAATAAATAAACATTAAAAAAAAAAACAAAAAACAAGTAGGAGATGCTACAGGATGGGGATGACTGATGGCAGAAGCCATCAGTGTTAAACATCCAGAGAGACGTGGACACTCCATAAAGAGTGATTCTCAGGGTCCTGCTTCTCTAGACCTTCCTGGCTCAGTTGCTTTCCATAGCTGCTTCAACTCATTCTGGTCTCCCTCCTCCCTCCTGCAGTGCCCAGTAGTAGTAGCACCCATTGTGACCTCTCACCTTTCATTGTTAATTAAGTTTTGTTTTAGACTTTCTCTTCCCCAGCCCATTATAAGCTCTTGGAAATTGTAGTAGGGAACCTTGTATATCTATCTCTTATATCTGCAGTGCCTAGCAAGATGCTGTAATAATACAGCTAGTTCCGCTCTTCACAGTTTGCAAAAGGCTTTCCTCATACATTAGCTCATTTAGTCTTCACGGTGTTCTTTGTAGTACTGTGCTATTAGTCACATTTTGTCAAGGAGGAAGAACTGAGAGAAGTCCAAAGCTACCCAGCTAGTGGAGGAAAAATGGCAAATAGTGTGAGCAGCTACCATTATCATCATCTTTAATAGCAGTTTAACACTTCATGAGTTCCTACTGTACTTAGCCTTTTATATAAACTATATATAGTTTGGTACATGTTATTTCCTTTCCACAGTAGTCCATTTGACAGATGAGGAAACTGGGTCAGAGGAGTAAAGTAACTTCCCCAAGATGAGCTAACTAGTAAGTGGCAGGATCAGGAGTCACACTAAGAGGCCACTCCATCCTGCCTCTCAGAAGCAAGGATTTGGCCAGTGAAGGGTGGTGTGAAGCCTTGACAACAAGAATAGAGTCTTCACTGGAAAGAAAGAGGTGGCATGGGCTCCCAAGGGCAGGGAGCCCTTAGCTCTGGGTGCTGGGAGGTTCAGAAATGCTTATCTTGTGCAAACTTGGTCTGAAAACACACCCAGCCTGACTGAGGGGGTGGAGCTTTACAACCAGGTAATTGGAGGGGAAAGGAGCTGTGGAGTCTAACATGTATATCTTGCACAGTGCTAGTGGAATTTTGTTCCTCCCCCCCCCCCGCCCATTATTTTATTTCGAAAAATTTCAAATACATAGAAGAGTTGAAGGAAATGTTCAAAGAACACCCATATATATCCTTCACCCAGACTTAACTTTAAGCCACTTTCTCTTTAACTATGTACACACATGATGTATTTTATTTTTTGCTGAACTATGTAAAAGTAAGTTGTAGATATCTTGACTTTCACCCTTACTCTAATATGTTTCTTCTAAGAATTCTTCTATCTAACCAAGGTATCATTATTACATCTAAGAAAATGGATAGTAATGTCACAGTATAATATATAGCCCAAATTCAAGTTTCCTCAGTTCCAAAAATGACAGTCATAGCTGCTTTCTTTTTCAATCCAGAATTGAATCCAAGGTTTAGGTGCTGCATTTGGTTGCTGTGTCTCTAGGCTTTTTTAATCCCTGTACCTTTTTTTCCCCATGACATTAACTTTTTGGAAGAGTCAAGAACAGTAGTCTTAGAATGACCCACATTCTGGATTTGCCTGATTGTTTCTTAATGCTTAGCATAATTTTTTCACAAGAATGCTACATGTTAATGATGTTAATAAAAACTTAAACATCAGCAATGGTGTTGCTGATGGGTAGTTTTTTTGAAGAACAGAGGTGATTGAGCTTCTTTAGTTCATTGAGATGTCTGTCTAGACCAGAGGTTCTTTTTAGAGAGAGAGGGCATGTGCAAGCTGGGAGAGAGGGGCAGAGGGGGAGAGAGAGAATCTTAAACAGGCTCCACACTGACACAGGACTCAATCCCATGACCCTGGGATTGTGACCTGAGCTGAAATCTAGAACAGAGGTTCTTAGCTGGGGCCATGACTAGGCTTCAGACCTACACACACACACACACACACACACACACACACACACCCATACCTAAATAATATGTACATTTTCCTTGTACATGCCTTTTTCCAAGAGCAGCTTCTTGATTCTTACTAGATTCTCTGAGGGCTTCAAGACACAAAAACGTTAAAAAAAATTAATAAACAGACACTGGTCTACCAGGTTAGGCAGACAATACAGAACTGGTTTCTGGGATCTTCTTTATTCTGAATCAGCTTCCTTTGGGGAGATGGCAGTAAACTGTAACTTTCCTCCATCCTGGCTTTGGATCAAGGAAAAGTCTGTCCATTTTGTTGTTAGACCTGGGAGCCAGAGGCAGCCTATGTAGCCTGGTTCCAGGGATCCACAACAATTTTTTCTTGTCTTGCCTTTCAGGTGCTCAGAATGCCAGGATTCCCTCACCAACTGGTACTATGAGAAGGATGGGAAGCTTTATTGCCACAAGGACTACTGGGGGAAGTTTGGGGAGTTCTGCCATGGGTGTTCTCTGCTGATGACAGGGCCTGTCATGGTGAGTGAGTCCCTCTCAGTCATCAGAGTCCATTGATAGCTCCTCTGGTTTCCCATGGCCTTTCATCTTCTAGTCTTCCATCAGCCAAGGCCTCCCCTTTTATTTCTTCACTTAACAGATGTTTGTTGAGTACCAATTAAGTGCCAGGTAGGATCCTTCCCTTAAAAACTTAACAGTCCAGGGGCACCTGGGTAGCTCAGTAGGTTGAGTGTCCAACTGTTGATTTCGGCTCAGGTCATGATCTCATGGTTTGTGGGTTCGAGCCCTGCATCAGGCTCTGTGCTTAATAGCTTAATCTATGGCTTGGGATTCTCCCGTCTCCCTCTCTCTCTCTGCCCCTCCCCAGCATGTGTGCTCTCTCTGTCTCTCTCTCTCAAAACAAATAAATAAACATTTTTTTTAAGGTAAAAAAAAAAAAACAAAACTGAACAGTCCAATATTGGGAATGGGTGGGTGGGCGGGCAGGGCAGAGACTTAATTCAATGGATAAAGTCCTCGAAGGAGAGCATTACAGGTTGAGAGGAGAATACACCCACGTTGTGTAGAGGGAATCTGAAAAGGAGACCCTGGAATGGGCTGATAGAGAGAGGTTCCACCTCCACTACCTGCTTCAGAAAAGGGCTTTAAGCCCAATCATGGATTTTCCAACTCTGTGTTGAGGAGCTATGTGTCTTTCTAGTGAGGATGATGACTTCTGGGGACTTGGCTAGAACCAAAACAGTTTTTGTAATCTCAGAAATGACAGAGAGGCACCAATCTGACTTGTCCTCTGGAAGCTCTGGGGCAGAGTTGTGCAAAGGACCTATAGATCCTTAATTAGAGGTCTCTCTAGGGGTGCCTGGGTGTCTCAGTCAGTTAAGAGGTCACTCACCCACCCCTACCTTCCAGCAACAGTGACAATTCACTTCCTCCATCTGTCATCTGTCTACCCTTCTCCCCACCTGCTCACAGGTGGCCGGGGAGTTCAAGTACCACCCAGAGTGCTTTGCCTGTATGAGCTGCAAGGTGATCATCGAGGATGGGGATGCATATGCTCTGGTGCAGCATGCCACCCTTTACTGGTAAGATGGTGTCCCTCTCCCCTACAAGAGCAGTCAAGAGAGAGGAACAGATGGCAGTGCAAGTTGGGCAGAAACAGTACTGGGATATCAGAGCACTGGATTCCTATCCCAGCAATGCCTATAACCAGCTCTGTAATCTGTAAGCAAGACAAGTAACATCTCTCTGCCCTCTGTCCTTACCGACCGTGAGAATAATGACACTTTGTGCTGCAGTCTTCCCAGAGGGAGAGAATGGCTCAGAAGGTGCTCTCAGAGAAGGATCCCAGAAAATTAAAAGCAAAGGCCCCTTAGAGTTCATTTGCGCAATTGCCTCAGTTGGCAAAGAAGTCAGGCTGAGGCCCAAAATGGAGAAGAGGGCTGGGTTCTCACTGTGAATCAAAGGCAGAGTGAAGAGAACCCAGGCCATCTCACCCCCACTTCCAGCCTACCCCAGAGACCCTGGGCTCTTCTTTCTGAGCAACCAACTGGAATCATGGCAAGGATGGTAATAGTGGGATTGTGGGTACTATTGCTTGAAGCCACATGGTACAGTGGTTACTGGGGGCTTCCAGGTGGGTCTCCAGGATCTTAACCATCTTTATGTTCCTCTTGCTAGTGGGAAGTGCCACAATGAGGTGGTGCTGGCACCCATGTTTGAGAGACTCTCCACGGAGTCTGTTCAGGACCAGCTGCCCTACTCTGTCACACATATCTCCATGCCAGCCACCACGGAGGGCAGACGGGGCTTCTCTGTGTCTGTGGAAAGTGCCTGCTCCAACTATGCCACCACTGTGCAAGTAAAAGAGTGAGTATTTTGAGAACCCCAGAAGCAGGAGTCCTTACACAGAGTCCATAGATGGGCCTCAAGGGGTGCAGAGTTCTCTTCACCCACATCTCATATCTTTGTCCTGGAGCTCACTGTGCTGTAACTGCACCTGGGCCTTGGCACTTACTCTTCCTTCTGCCTAGGCTGCTTCCCACAAGATACTTAATGACAGAACCCCTCACCTTTCATGTGTCAAGTTTCAGATAACGTTTGTTCTTTGAAATTATCTGGCTTGATTATGTGTATTAGTTTATCATCTGTCCTCCCAACAAGTTCCTTCTGGAACTTAATCTTGTTCAGTACTGTATATCCAGGTCCTGGAACTGTATCTGGCATGTAGTATATGTTCATTGATTATTGTTCTGTTGGTTGAGTGAATGGAGGATGGAGGAGAAAGAGGTTAAGACTTCATCCTAGGTCCAGGCCAGAGACCAGATGGGGAAAGAGCCTGTGTTCGTCTAATACCAGCAATGAGGAATCTATGGCTGCCAACCCTATAAATAGCGATTGTGCACTTACTAGGTGCTTGCAGTACAGGTGAGAGGTATTAAGGTTGGGGAAGTCACCAAGAGTTGAGATCTGCACTAAAACCTCATTAGATGAAGATGGGAGGAAATTGTGTTCAGGGCAGAGGTGGGAGTCTGTGATTGTGTCTGGTGTAAATTAGGTGGTTGGGAATAGCCAGAAAAGGGGGCTATTAAGTTATATAGGGCCTGGATTATGAACACTCAGCAGGTCTTTTAAGGGATAAGCAACAAGGTGATACAACCAGGTTAACGTTCTAGAGGGATTGCTGGCATGGATGTTGGATGGAAGAGGAGCAAGCCTGGAAATGTAGAGGGTGGTGTTAATAAAAACTTAAACATCAGCAATGGTGTTGGTGATGGGTAGTTTTTTTGAAGAACAGAGGTGATTGAGCTTCTTTAGTTCATTGAGATATCTGTCTAGACCAGAGGTTCTTTTTAGAGAGAGAGGGCATGTGCAAGCTGGGAGAGAGGGGCAGAGGGGGAGAGAGAGAATCTTAAACAGGCTCCACACTGACACAGGGCTCAATCCCATGACCCTGGGATTGTGACCTGAGCTGAAATCTAGAACAGATGTAGAGACCAGGGACCAGTTCTGTTGAAAGATCCAGGTGAGAAATGTTGGTAACTATGATGATGAAGTGAAGGCAGGATTCTCGAAGATGGTAAGGGTTGTGGAGCAGTGAGAGAACTCCGGATAGGGGAGATGCCATCCAAGGCTCTGGCTTAGGCCATTGGGTGAGTGGGGGTGCCCTTCACTGAGATGAGGCATCTTGTAAAGGGTGTTGCATTTCCCCTGTGAGTTGTCTGGGCCTTGCAGGCATGTAGGGGCCTGGGGCATGGTGAACCTTCCTATACAAGTAAAATTGGTCAAGCACAATTTTAGGATGCCTTCTTCCTGCCTCAACTCTTGTCTGGCCCAGGGTCAACCGGATGCACATCAGTCCCAACAACCGCAATGCCATCCACCCCGGGGACCGCATCCTGGAGATCAATGGGACCCCTGTCCGCACACTCCGAGTGGAAGAGGTACAGTGTGTGTCCAGTCTGTCTTGTGGGGGTGGAACATGGTATAGACCCTCTGGGAGATCAAGCTATGGACCTTTACCTTTCTCCACCCCCAGTCTTGCCACTGAGCCTGTGACCACTGATGACCTGTGTCAGCCTGGCACATTCTCAGGGCAGTAGGGATGGCCTGACAGATGGGATATCTGACAGGATGCCAGTGAGAGGGCACTGGGGCTACTGGCAGCTAGAGGCCACCATTAGCCAACTTGAGCATTGGCCATACTGTGCTAAAATTATGTGGGCTGACAGTGGGTGGCCTGGGATGGGGCAGCCTGTGGGAGCCAGCCTTACACTGCTTTTGGCTACAGGTAGAGGATGCGATTAGCAAGACAAGCCAGACGCTTCAGCTCTTGATTGAACATGACCCCGTCTCCCAGCGCCTGGACCAGCTGCGGCTGGATGCACGGCTCTCTCCCCGCATGCAGAATGCTGGACACTCCCCGACTCTCAGCACCTTGGACACCAAGGAGAATTTGGAAGGAACACTAAGGAGACGCTCTCTGAGGTGCTGCCTCCCACCCTGATTCCATTCTGACCCATGCCTATCCTTCAGATGAGGCTGAGCTGACTTTGGGAGGCCAGCAGAGTTAGGAAGGAAACCCGCTGGCCAGAGATGGGCCATGAGGATTGTGCTGACCCAGCTCTCCCCATAGGGATCACAGTTCACAGCCAGGGCCTGTACATGATCTGACCCAGCTGTCTGCCAGGTTTTGTTAGAAACCAGAGAGTCGGCTCTGTCCACTGAACTTCTGAGCTGAACTCAGGAGGCAGAAATGCTGACCCCCAAAGGACAGCATGGCCCATGGGTAAAGCATGGGGTTCAGAGGCTGGAGTTGGGGCACAGAAAGAATTAATAAGTGGAAGTAAGAACACTGAAAACTGTAAAGCAAGAGATGGATGCAAGCTGTTTTAGATTTGAGGGACCAACAATCAAAACCTCATAGTTCCAAGTCCATGGGGAGGGAGCAATCACCCTGGATACAGGTGCCAAATAGGGAGACTGAAAGAACAGGAGTCTGGAGCAGTGGCTCTCTAGGCAGACACACCCATACCATGCTTTTGAGCTGAGCTCCCTCCCTTCACACATCACTTCATGTCTCTAAGCCTCTGTTTCTGCATCTATAAAGTGGAGTTCTAAGACAAAGGTGGCTGTCTTTTATGTAAGGACAATCCTTTATGTAAGGATTCAGTGTGGAAAGGAATGCAAAGTGGCACAGTGACATCACAGGGTCAGCACTAACTCAATGTGAGGTGTTGTTAGTATCATTAGGAGTCAGGTCTTTATCCGCCCTCCTGATCAAACAGACTGAATCACTCAGGGCCCTTGACTGGCATCTTTGGAAACAGGGTCCTCCCCACAGATTTCTGGGCATGCACTTCTGGCTGTCTTTGTGGCCTCAGAACGAGTGAGCTGGTAGAGGCGAGGTGCCAGAGGGCAGAGAAGGCCTGAGAACATGGCTTGGAAGCAGGAAGATGTGGGGTGGCTAGGGACTGCTCAGATCTCTGGAGGGCCATACTGCAGAAGGCAGCACACCTTGTGTGCTTCTGTGGGCACAGTTGGTGGAAGGCAGAGCAAAAGAGCAAGAGTTGAGAAGCCTGTGTGTGGTCCTTTCTGGGTAGCCCAAATGGAACAGGAAGATGTGCTGGAGAGAAGTTTGCAGGGTTGTAATTCACCTGCAGTGCTGTGGACTTCAACCTTTCTTGTCCTTCAGGAAGTCGGTAAGAGTTATCAACCATTATTATTACTGGCTGCTTTTAAAAATGTAAATACAGGGGCGCCTGGGTGGCACAGTCGGTTAAGCGTCTGACTTCAACCAGGTCACGATCTCACGGTCCGTGAGTTCGAGCCCCGCTTCGGGCTCTGGGCTGATGGCTCAGAGCCTGGAGCCTGTTTCCGATTCTGTGTCTCCCTCTCTCTCTGCCCCTCGCCCGTTCATGCTCTGTCTCTCTCTGTCCCAAAAATAAATAAACGTTGAAAAAAAAAAATTTTTTTTTTTAAATTAAAAAAAATAAAAAAAAATGTAAATACACTGGTTTTATTGCTGTAAAAATCATACATGCTTATTATTTTAAATTTCAGGAAATATAGACAGGTACAAAATGAGCAAAATAGCCAGAATCCCATTTGGTCATTTTTCGGATGGTGGTAGGCTACCACTCTAACCCAATTCCGTACCTTGAATCAAGCAGGCATGTAGAGTGGTGGGTTACCATCCTACAGTGCTGTCCTATATTGAGCACTATAGGGTTCCTGCTTTGAATGTGGTTTTATTGTATTTAAATAAACTACTGATGTTTGTAGCCCCAAAATGGCATGTCTGTCTGACATAAGAGTTCCTTCCCCTCATCATAGCACCTGAACTACAGAAATTGGAATGGATAGGGTGGTAAGGTAGCTTTGGGGTTTCTACCTCCATGGTTTTTCTGGCAAGTCTCTGAGGACTACCCTATCCCTACCCTCATCTTTCCTTATCTTCAGGCGCAGTAACAGCATCTCCAAGTCCCCTGGCCCCAGCTCCCCAAAGGAGCCCCTGCTCTTTAGCCGTGACATCAGCCGCTCAGAATCCCTCCGCTGTTCCAGCAGCTACTCACAGCAGATCTTCCGGCCATGTGACCTGATCCATGGGGAGATCCTGGGGAAGGGCTTCTTTGGACAGGCCATCAAGGTGAGCACAGGCAGCAGCTGGTCTGCTTCTCGGCCCCCTACCCTTCTCTCACCTTCTTTTGGGGAGCTCTTACCACATGGTCTCACCCCATACATACCCTGCAGGACACCAGGCCCCCTTCCTTGCTGCAGGTGATGGTGTGAGGGCTACACTCCTGCCCTCCCAGGCCACCTAAGGGCAGCGTTGCTGTTGTAGTGAGCTTGGTGGACCTGGAGACCCAGGTTGGGATGAGTTGTTGCCCATGGCCCTGCCATCTCCAGGCAGGGATGTTTTTAGGTACCCAGAGGCCTGAGTGTTGGGTATACTGCAGGGAGCACACAGGGGAGTGGCTCCTGCCTCCCTGATGAACAGTCTTAGGGACTAACCTCTCTCTCTTTCTCTCCTCCTCCTCTGCTGAGAGCTGGGAGGGGGGGTCAGGTAAGCCATGTGTCTCAGCTTTCAGGGCATTGGGGCTGGAGAGCTCACCCTGACCCACCTAGTTCCCTGGTGCATGTCTGTGGCACTGACCCCTACTGTCCCCAGACTTCTGTTCACCCAAGGGACTCACTCCTTTGTCAGATAACCAGAGCCCCTGCTTGGCTTGGCAGTGTCCCTTCCTGCCTCCTCACTTCCCTTTTCTGCATTCTTGCCTCCCCTCTATGCATGCCCCGTTCTCCAAAGAGGGTACGCTCCCCTTTGAGGCCCCTGTTGCCTCATGCTGTGTCTTCTACACATAAATTCTGTCAGTCTGATCTGGCTCAGTATGTCTTCCAAGGGATGGGATGGCCAGTTGCATATATTTTCACATATTTCCCCAGAACTCTGCACCACTAATAGTTGTCCTCCTTGTAACTAGGTAACACACAAAGCCACGGGCAAAGTGATGGTCATGAAGGAGTTAATTCGGTGTGATGAGGAAACACAGAAGACTTTTCTGACTGAGGTAAAAAGGTGGGGTAGGGGTTAGGAGTGTGGTGTCACTCTTGGAAGAGGGTAGATCTTACTAAATAATGGTTTCAGGAGGAAACTTGTTTTATTTTGTTACTTTTTTTTAAAAAATTAATGTCTATTTTTTTTAAAATGTTTATTTTTGAGAGGGAGGGAGAGAGAGAGAGAAAGAATGTGTGAGGGAAGGGGCAGAGAGAGGGAGACACAGAATCTGAAGCAGGCTCTAGGTTCTGAGCTGTCAGCACAGAGCCTGATGTGGGGCTAAAACCCACAAACCATGACATCATGACCTAAGTCAAGTCGGACACTTAACCAGCTGAGCCACCCAGGCACCCCTAATGTTTCTTTTCGATAGAGGAGACAGAGTACAAGCATGGGAGTGGCAAAGAGAGAGGGAGACACGGAACCCAAAGCAGGCTCCAGGCTCTGAGCTGTTAGCACAGAGCCCGATGTGGGGCTTGAACCACGAACCATGAGATCATGACCTGAGCCAAAGTCAACGCTTAACCGACTGAGCCACCCAGGCACCCCTAGGTGGAAACTTATTTTAGAATCACTTTCTTAAAAGCTGGGCAGAAAATAGCGCTAGAGGAATATCCTACCCCTTCTAAATTACAGCATAATGACCTATTCAATAAACATTTACTAAAGACAGCATGATCTGGGTACAAGGGATACAGTAACAAACGAGATGTGGTTCAGAGGAGCTTACAGTTAGTGGGGGTTATGGACATGAAAACAGGCCAATTTAGGACAACTAGATATTATACTCACCACCTGAACACCCTGCTAAGGGAGCCTGGAGTGGGGCCTTCCAGAGAACTGCCATCTCTTGAGCATTTACACAGTTTTTACCACCTCTCCCAAGTTGTTCCATTCCTTCCGTTGGTACTCCTGTGGTTCAGGTATTGCCCTCCAGGCCTTTGTTTCACTCCTGGACCCTCCCATTCCAGTTGCCCCCAGTACAATTCCTAGAAAGGCAGCATCCCAGGGTGAGGCCTGTGAGGCATCCCTATCCATGTGGAGGTGTCCTGCCCCATCACATAAGACTGGAGGTAGGAGATGCAGGTAACAGTTATCAGACTGACTCCTTGGAGGGAAGGGGTGAGGAAGACATAGTGGAAAGTAACCATCCACCTTCCTTGGCCTCGTCACCCCCAGGTGAAGGTGATGCGCAGCCTGGACCACCCCAATGTGCTCAAGTTCATTGGTGTGCTGTACAAGGACAAGAAGCTGAACCTGCTGACAGAGTACATTGAAGGGGGCACGCTGAAGGACTTCCTGCGCAGTGTGGTGAGCACACCACCCTCGCTGCTTTGCCTACAAAGGGACATGCTGAGCATGATTGGGCACAGGCAGGGAGGGTTCACTGGCAGACGATATTGACCCATGGGGCCTGGACAACAAATGGGACAGGTCCCAACAGCCTCTGATGGGCATTCCCCCTTCCCATAGGACCCATTCCCCTGGCAGCAGAAGGTCAGATTTGCCAAAGGCATCGCATCTGGAATGGTGAGTTCTGCCAACAGCCCTGCCAGGTGTGGGAGTGGTGGTGAGGTGGTGATGGGGAGGGACTGCAGGCAGGCACTGGAAGGCAAAGACCCCATCCTGGGCAGCTTGTATGGGCTGGGTCAGTCAGCAGCTATTTATTGAGCTTCTTTCTGGGCTGTTGAAATTGCCCCCAGTTGTTTTTCTTAGCTCACAATCTACCTCAAAGAATTCCAAATCTTCAAGGGAAAACTGGAGAGGCAAACTAGTAGCGTCTAGCCACTGCAGGAGCTTGGAACAAGCAGGGTACCTCACTGCCTATGAAATCAGAGGAGGGGGAAGTGTTCTAATTGAGCCCTGAAGGATGGGTCAGAATTGGATAAAAGTTCCTCTTGGCAGAGAGGCACCAAGGTTGAGGTGATGATAGCAGCAAATACCTGGGAGGAGAGAGGAACTAATAGTCTATTTCACCTGGGAAAGAATGATACCAATTATATAGTAGTAGTAGTACCAGTGACAGTCGCTGAGTGCTTTCTGTATGCCAGGCACTGAGCTGAGGGACTGACATGCATGTATATGTTTGTTCCTCATGACAGCCCCGGTTTCCAGATGAGAAGCTGATGCTAGAAAGCTAGAAAGAGAGAGGAGCTTGGGCTTGTCAGTCTGACCCCAAGCCTGAAGCTTTAATCACCGCTCTTCATGTGGTGTCCATTAAGACAGTGTTGGTCTCGGGTACATTAAGGTCCCTATATTTCAGGCTAAGGAGTCTGGATTTTACTTAGGATGCTTAGGAAGCATCTTTTTATTTTTTTATTTTATTTTTTATTTTTTTTTCAACGTTTTATTTATTTTTGGGACAGAGAGAGACAGAGCATGAACAGGGGAGGGGCAGAGAGAGAGGGAGACACAGAATCGGAAACAGGCTCCAGGCTCTGAGCCATCAGCCCAGAGCCTGACGCGGGGCTCGAACTCACGGACCGTGAGATCGTGACCTGGCTGAAGTCGGACGCTTAACCGACTGCGCCGCCCAGGCGCCCCAGGAAGCATCTTTTTAGACAGATGTAAAAGATGTTTAAGTAAGGAAGTTTTGTGAGCAGAGCTGTGCTTTTTTGAGGTACCTAGAAGAATGGTGGTGTCACTTACCAGATACTGGGGAGGCAGTGATGTTGGGGAAACAGGTTTGGGAAGACCTAGTGTCGACTGAAGCTGATGTGCTGTTAGTGGGCATCAGCGTATGTAGAGAAGGCAGCTTTAAAAAGGGCTGACACCAAGGAGGCTAGAAGGAAACAGCAGCCACACAGGAGTCTCAGGAACAGGTAGCGTGGGAGAAGTTCTGGCAGCCTTTGGGGAAAGGACAGGCAAGCAGGCAGGTCACAAGAGCTACCATGATTCAGGAAGAGCTCCCTGGGTATGTGAGCAGAGCCAGGAGCCTAGGGGATGCAAGCATTATTGCAAAGGACAGGGGAGGAGGGAAGTAGCTCCTTCCACATTTGCTGGGGAAGAGAAAAGAAAAGGAAGTGGCTACAGAGAGTGACAGGAGCCAGGAGTGGAGACTAGGGGTGGAAATAGCAAAGACTTGTGTGAAAACATTGGGGTAGGAAGAGGGAGAGGTTAAAGTGTAGAAGAACAAGGAGGGTGCTGAGTCTCAGGGAAGGAGAATGTCAGAAATACAGAGCCAGCTGGCCAGGAGGAAGTCATTCTCTGATCACTGGCGGTGAGGGTGGCTGAAGCCAGAGATTATGGTGATGATGGTGGTGAGGGGGACTGGAGCAGTACATCTGAGGACCTTCACTTCAGGTGGCCTGGATCTACATAAAATGGATAGAGGGGCTGGGGGCATGCAAGGGCCAGGGCCCAGTAGAGTTGGGGACTTTGGGAGGGAGCAATGAGGGTCTAGAGCAGCTCTGGGTTGGGGTCAGCGAACCAAAGGATGGGCAAGAGGTGGCAGCAGGGAGAGAGAGGAAGCCCAGGCGGTCTTTGGCTTTCTGTTAGTGTTGGGACAAGGGGGTGACAGCAGGAGGCCCTTGCCCTAAGGTCCATGTTGGGTTCTGAAGCTGAGTGGGGATGGCCTGGGAGAAGAGCAGTCTCCCCCAGTTCCAGGGTCTGCATCTGCTTGAATTACTGGCCATTGGCCTCAGCTCGTACTTCTGTTCCAGGCCTATTTACACTCCATGTGCATCATCCACCGGGATCTGAACTCACACAACTGCCTTATCAAGCTGGTATGTCCCAACCATCCTGGGCTTCCCCAGGGCCAGCCCTCATGTCTTGTCACAAAGGAGACTGTCCTTGTGCTTTAGACCTCAGGTGTCACTAGGACTCCTGTGTTACCCTTCCTGCTGCGCCTGATGCCCTCCCCTGTCTTCTGGGGGCTCTCAAACACATGCAGACACAATAATACCTCCTCCCAATAGCAGCCTTTGAAATCCTTTGGTTAGAAGGGACTTCAGAAGTTCCTTAACACTACAAAGAGCCCTGTTGTTTTTCCTGGTTTCACCACGATAGTTCTGTAAAGCAGCTCACTGAGGACCCTATTCTACAACTGTGGCACCTTGAAGCCTCAGTCTAGGGCCATAGAGCTAGTAAATGTACAGTGGCCAGTTTGGGACCAGCATTTTTTCCCACCAACCATCAGCTCTGGCTGTTAGCATGTCATTTCTCCGATTAACTTGGAATCTAGCTTCTCAGGTATCCACTAACTGGCCCTGGCTCCACCCTCTAGATCCACACTAAACAATCGTAACCCTTTTTCCACATGACTGCCCTGTAGCTATTTGAAGAGCTTGTCTCCCTCTAAATCCCCCCACTGACTCCCTACACCTTATCCTTTTCTGTCTTATCCTGGTGCTAGCCATGCCTTAAATCTTTTGGGGAACTGGCAGGATGGGGTAAAAAAAAAAAAAAAAAAAAGGAAAAAAAATCCCTTTTCCTGCTTCTGAGTTCCACTCTGCAAGTTCCAGAGCCTTACTCCTCCGGGCTCCAGGGGCTCTGTTGTGAACACCCCCAAGTCTGGGAAGTCTGAGGAGCAGATACCAGACTGCTAGAAAACAAATAACTGAGCCTTATCTACCAGAGAGAGCATGAGCTATGACTCTCCTTTGCTACATACCTTTTCTCCCCTTCTCAATTTCTCTTGGGAATGTCCTCACCAAGTCCTGATCTGGCCCTTGTCCTACCAGGACAAGACTGTGGTGGTGGCAGACTTTGGGCTGTCACGGCTCATAGTTGAAGAGAGGAAAAAGCCCCCAGTGGAGAAGGCCACCACCAAGAAACGCACCTTGCGTAAGAATGACCGTAAGAAGCGCTATACCGTGGTAGGAAACCCCTACTGGATGGCCCCTGAGATGCTGAATGGTGAGTCCTGACACTGGACACTGGAGGCGACATGTCCCCAGAGGGGAGTTAGGAGCCACATCTTGCATCAGAGTCCTGGGTCAAGTGGAAGGCCAGGTACCCAGAGCTGACAGGTGGATGATTTTTATCCCTTGCCAGACTGGGCCTTATAAACCCCTTCCTCCCTGAAGTCCTGGGCTTAGGGTGAGATCTGACTGTGGCTTTTGTGCCCCAAGTGTAGCTGAGAGCTCAGGCTGTTTATTGCCAAGAGATTTAGCCTTTTCTTCTCCCTGCTGAGAACTGAATTATGGTGCCCCCTTGTGGATAATGCTCAAACCAGCCAGAGATGCTGGCTGGGATTCTTGAAATATACAGGGTTGTGAGGTCTCAGAAATGGCCTGCTGGTTTAACCCTTTTTAGAGTCTTTTTTTTTTTTTTTAAAGCTGTTGGTGATCTTTTTTTAATGTTTATTTATTTTGAGAGAGAGAGAGCAAGAGAGGGAGAGAGAGAACCCCAAACAGGCTCCACATTCAGTGCAGAGCCTGATGTGGGGCTCAGTCTCACAACTGTGAGATCATGACCTGAGCTGAAATCAAGAGTCGGGTGCTTAACTGACTGAATCACCCAGGCACCCCAACACTTTTTGGAGTCTTGTGGCCCAGAGAAGTTCAGCGGTTTGCCCAGGAACATACAGCTAGCTAATGACAGAGTCCAGATGAACCCTGATCCATTTCTCTTTCAATGCCCAATGTAGTTTCATTTTGGATAGTGTGTTTTATAAGATCTCTCTGAGGCAGCCCACCCAGGGCTGAGGAAAGATGTTCAGATGGTACCTCTCCTGGGAAGCCTTCAAGGCATCCCCATGGAGCCTCTTCTAGCCCTGGTTCTTGGCTGTGGCCTGGCTTGGCCCCAGACTCCGTGCAGAGCAGATAAGAGACCAAACCTAACAGCCTGCTCTCCTGTGTTCTCCAAGGAAAGAGCTACGATGAGACGGTGGATGTCTTCTCTTTTGGGATCGTTCTCTGCGAGGTGAGCTCCGGCCTGCACAGAGGCCAGGCCTGAGGCAGAAGGCCTAATGGCTCTGCCCTGCCTCAGAACTGGGACTGCTTCTCCTAACGATGAGTAGCTCACAATAAAGTCAACATGAATGTAGGGTTGTGCAGTTATCACACATCTGTTGACACATTTGAGTCTCATCAGTCCCATGAGAAGGACTGGGCAGGGTTTTTTCAGGTGAGGAAACTGAGGCTCAGAAAGGGGCAGCAGCTTCCTCTTCGTCACATAGCCGGTAAGGGGCAGGTGAGACTCGGAACTCCACTAGGAAAGGCATGAAGCTGTCCTTATGGTTGTCCATTTAGCTTTTGGGCCAATGTAACCTTTGACTCTGATCCCCATTCCCCAGGCCCTGATAGTGCTGTTGCCCTCAGCCCCACAAGTGGAAGTAGCCATCACAAGAAGTGCTAGCCTGTCTAGCACAGTTCTAAGCACTGTGAGGTGTATAGGCTGAGTCTTGGAAAGATTCCTCCCCTTAGGAGCTTAGCTCAGTCTGTCTGAAAGCACTCAATCAAACACATATGTTCAGAGCCTTCTGTAATTCCTACAAAATGGTGAGTGGTAGAGGAGAGACAAGAACAGTTGGAATAATGGAAGGAGGGTTTTTTAAAATCATTTTCTTTAATAGAGATCAATTGAGCATATACTGTGTGCAAAGCACGAGGCTGGTGCCAAGAAGTTTCAGACATGCATCAGACCCAGAACCTCACTTCACAGAGCCTGAACTCTGGCAGGGGACATAGACACAAGGGCACACAGCAGGGCAGGGTGGGATGTATAGAAGCTCCTCCTCCAGATTTGGAACATTGTGCTTTTGCTGCAGAGAAGTCTTTTCTAAACCCTCCTCAGTAACCAGACTCTCAGCTGAGAGACAAGTCTGGACTAGCAAAATTTGGGCATGGAGGATAGCTTTCTAACCTTGGTTTTTACCTCCCTCTTCTGCCCATCCTTCTTGTCCATACACCAGTATCCCTCTCCCCTGCCCTATGGCCGCACACACCACAGCCCATTCCTGACCAGCCATCTTCTCACCTGCAGATCATCGGGCAGGTGTATGCAGATCCTGATTGCCTGCCCCGAACACTGGACTTTGGTCTCAACGTGAAGCTTTTCTGGGAGAAGTTTGTCCCCACAGACTGCCCCCCAGCCTTCTTCCCCCTGGCCGCCATCTGCTGCAAACTGGAGCCCGAGAGCAGGTTGGTATCCTATCCCTTCTCCCCAGCTCACATAAGCCCGGATGCTTGCCCCAGCCTTCAGCCATCCCCAAGCCCTTCCCAGGCACAAGGGTGGCAGAAGCCTTGAGCTCAAGGATACCAACCACTGAAGCCACCCTAACAACTCTGATGTGCCAGGTGAGGTGGTAGGGGGGACAAAGGCATTGTCATGAGTGACCTGGATATAACAAAGACACAGCCATGAAAAGAAATTTTAACAGAAGAAAATTCACACAAACCTGTGCCATTCCAACAGAAAAAGTGTTCTTCACCTGTCTGTTCCAAACACATACATTTTTTTTCATATAGCTATAATCTCAGATAAAGAAAAAAAATTTTTTTAAGTTTATGTATTTATTTTGAAAGCAAGAGAAAGGGTGAATGGGGGAGGGGCAGAGAGAGAGAGAGTCCTAAGCAGGCTCCACACTGCCAGGAAGGAGCCTGAGGTAGGGACCAAACTCATGAATCGTGAGATCATGATCTAAGCTGAAGTCGGATGTTTAACTGACTGAGCCACCCCTCAAATAAAGAGAAGTTTTATATTTTGCCCTGCAAAAAGTATACTACCCAGTCTTCCCATTTATCATTTTTGTTGACTGTGAAATTCACTTAAGATATAGTCTGAACATATAATATACGTAATATAGATATTCAGGTTTTTCCAGTTTCTCCTTATAATAGGTATTACTATAGTGAGCATCTTTATTCATTTAACTAATTTTTTCCTTTAAAGAAATATTTTTTAAATGACCTTTATTTATCTCAGGTTATAGTTTTCATTATTACCCTGGTTGTTTTCAAGTTTGTACATTAGAAAACTAGAATCTGTACTTTTTCCTGCTCTCAAAAATCCTGTTTCTTTAAAAAAAAAAAAAAAAATTCAAGTATTACTAAAATATATAGCACAGGAAGTATACGTTTTCTATTATCTACTAACCAATGTGCTCCCCAGCACTCCTCACTCTCCTGCTCCATCCCCTCAAGATAACCAGTTGGCACATAACCTTTATTTTAAAATGATTTCCAGGTGGCACCTGGGTAAGTGTCTGACTTCAAGCTCAGGTCATGATCTCACAGTTTATGGGTTCAAGCCCCACAATCGGGCTCTGTGCTGACAGCTAGGAGCCTGGAGCCTGCTTCAGATTCTGTGTCTCCCTCTCTCTCTGCTCCTCCCCTTCTCGTGTTATCTCTTTCTCAAAAATAAATACATTAAAAAAATTGTTTTTAATAAAAAATAAAATGGTTTCCAAGGTCAACTTTAGAGTTGGGATTTGCTGGTGGGAGGCTTTACATTTTGTTCCTTCATGGGCCAAAGGACTGCAGTCCTTCACTAACATCAGAGTAAGACCATGAGGAGAAAATGTAAAGCTACACAGTATTTGTTTGCTAATATCCTTTCCTAGTCATTCTAAATGTCTGTGTTTAAGTCACTCAAAAAATATTGACTGAGTGCCTACCATGTGTTAGACACTGTCCTGAACACTGGAGTGAACAAAGCAAAGGTGCCTACTCTCCTAGAACTCACATTCTAATAAGAAGAGATGATAAACAATAGATAGAATAAGCTTCACTGAACAAAAGAAAGTGACAAATAGTATGGGGAAAAGAGCAGAGCTGAGGAAAGAGGATGTGTAGGGTAGAAGTTGTAATTAAAAAAAAAAATTTTTTTTTAACGTTTATCTATTATCGAGAGAGAGACAGAGCATGAGCATGGGAGGGGCAGAGAGGGGGGAGACAGAGAATTCGAAGGAGGCTCCAGGCTGTGAGCTGTCAGCACACAGCCCAACGTGGGGCTCAAACCGCAAGATCATTGGCCTGAGCCGAAGTCAGACACTTAACCGACTGAGCCACCCAGGCACCCCTAAAAAATTTTTTAATGTTTATTTTTGAGAGAGAGACAGACGTGAGTGGGGTAGGGGCAGAGAGAGCAGGAAGACAGAATCCAAAGCAAGCTCCAGGCTCCGAGCTGACAGCAGAGAGCCCGATGGGAGGCTTGAACCACAAACTGCGAGATCATGACCTGAGTCGAAGTCAGATGCTTAACTGACTGAGCCACCCAGGCACCTGTAAGTTGTAATTTTAAATACGGTGGTGAGGGTGAGTGGGCCCCGCTGAGAAGGTGATAAGACGGTTAAACAAAAACATGGAGGAGGTGGAGTAAGCCTGAGCTGTCTTAGGGTTCCAGGGCAGCTAAACTGTTTCCACAGTACTGGAAACCCAGTGTTTGTTTTCCCTTTGGGAAGAGCTGGTGAGTCTGTGAAATGTCCTTTCCTGAGCAGATCTATTGATGTGAAGACAGTTATAAGGACTGGAAAGAATCTTTAAAAAGGCACTTAAAATTATTGCATTTTCTCCAAGACATGAGAGGAGCTTTTTTTCTCCTGGACTTTCTTTTTTTAAGCTACCCCTTTGAGCAAGTCCAGCCTTATCACAGTATTATCTCCCATCTTCACAACAACCCTACACAATAGCAGTAACATTATATCCCCATTTCCTGCAGAGGCACAGGTTAAGGGGCTTTCCCAAGGTCACACAACTAGGAAGTGGTTGAGATGCAGGCCTGGGTGCCTTTCACACCACCCCGTGGCCCAGTCCGTGTCTCACCTGCCTCCAACTCGCCCCTTTTCTTTCTAGACCGGCATTCTCAAAACTGGAGGACTCCTTTGAGGCTCTCTCCCTCTATCTGGGGGAGCTGGGCATCCCACTGCCTGCAGAGCTGGAAGAGCTGGACCACACTGTGAGCATGCAGTATGGCCTGACCCGGGACTCACCTCCCTAACCTTGGCCCAGCCCCCTGCAGGGGGGCGTTCTGCAGCCACCGTTGCCCCCTCTGCGCCCCATCTCTGCTGTGGGCAGGGCCGTCCGGGCTTCCTGTGGATTGGCGGCTTATTCAGAAGCAGAACAAGCCATCCCTACTACCTCCCCAGGAGGCCAGCGGGTGCAGCACCAGGAAACACATCACAGGTTTGGGGTTCTGGTTACTGTCTGTAAATTCAACACTCACCTGAAAGCTGTGAAGAAAGAAAAAAAAAAAAAGGAAAGAAAAAGAAAAGCCTGGCCCATGGGCTGGGGGAATCTGTTACTGATGACCACTCGGGAGCTCCCTGGCAGTGTGATTCTGGGAGGCTGTTGCTTACACTAATTAGTGTGACCTGGACCTGCTGGGCAGGATTCCAGGGTGAACCTGCCTGTGGGCTCTGAAGTCTCTGGTCGCACTGGATACAGGAGGACTTTAAGGGGGAGTGTGGATGAGAGAAAGACTGGTGGTCAGGTGGCTATCCAAGGATGTGAAATGACAGTGGTGCTACCCGCCTTCCACCCCATGCCCCGCCCCCCTGTGGGGCAAGGGTTGAGGGAGTAGGTCTTGAAGAGTTCCTTAGTTTGTGGTGGAACTGGCCAGGAGTCAGGGAAGGGCTAGTTTCTACTCATCTCCCAGGCCTAGGGGCCACATCAGTGTGAGGGGGAGCTTCCGCCTGATGTTCACAAACTACCGCTCTTGCTGAGAGCTCCTGGGCTTTTCTGCCTACAACAAGCACTCACCCACAAGTGCAGGAAGAGGCTAGGGGCTAGAAAGGGGCCCTGTCTTCTAGAAAGCCCATATCCTGGCTGCTGTCATTCATAGCCTGGTGGGCACCTCAGTCAGAAGCCCAGGACATTTAGCTTAGTGTTAGATGGGTTCTGGAGGATTGTGTGGCTTGCCACAGGCTCAGTGTATGAGCCAAGGGAGTGGGAATCTCAGCAGTCTCTTGGTCTTGTCCTTGTAGCAACCACTGCTCACTCTTCACTATGCCTGGTCCAGGCAGCAACCTAGGCAGGAGGAGGTGGTGGCAGAGCTCCAGAGCTGGGGTGCTGGAGGAGACCACTCCCTGAGCTGGCCTTTCTGGCTTCTACCTCCCTTGTTGGTTGGCCCAGCTCACTAGCTCCTGGCTGTATCTTCCTGACACAGCTGATGGGTGCTGAAAAGCCCCAGAGGCACCCTCCACCTTGGCTTCCAGAGCTCCAGGGACTCTTCAACACAAATAGATTTTCCTCCTGTGAGCTTGCACCATATTTAACAAATTGGAAATGGGTTTGGGACGTTACTGCAATGTGTGGTGGTTGTTTGGGGGATGGGGGAGGTGGTGGTGGGGAGTGATCCAGGAGAGTGGTTGATGTTAAAACTATTTTGTTGCTGTATCTGTTGGGTGATATGTGAAATACTGTACATAGACCTGATAAATTGTGGGATTAGATGTCATCTCTGGACAGAGTTTACCTGCTATATAGACCATACGTAATGTGTGGAGTGTGCAAGCTTGCTGTAGGATTGAGCCCTGGCTCCCAGCAGCCCTAAGTCAGCATTTTGTGGCTGGTTGTGCCTCAGTTGTCCCCAGCAAGCATGGGAGTGGTGGGCCCACGGTGGGCCGTTGAACAGACCAAATAAATTGAGCAGTTAACATAACTGATGATACGGAGAGTGAGAAAGTGACTTGGGGCTTGGCTCAGCAGGAGGAGGGTACATGTGGAGGGTCTGCTGGCCACTTTCAGGCCCCGCCCTGTGACTCCCCATAGCAGGAGTTCTCACACACACCCCAACTCTAATCCCCTCTTATATACTAACCTGCTCCAGAGAACATGCACATCCCACCTGAGGCAACCCAGTCCTTCAAGCAGGTCTGACTCTGACCTCCCAGCCAAGTGCTTCCCTTGGGGCCATATACTTCCACTCTCTGATGCATGTACACTCCTATAAGCCTGGATATCCTCCCTGCAGGGTTGGGTGCCACCTTCATAAAGGGAAGAAATGAATGCAAGTCACCTCCACACCTTGTGTTTTCCTATAAATGCTTGAGAGAAGACCTATTCTTACTTCTACACATGGGAGATGTGAAGCATTGGGCAGGATATTATCTGCCTAGTGGGATCCTGGACACAGTATAAATCCATATACCCTTAAGTTCAACTTAAGGACAGACTCCAATTCCTGGCAAAACTGATATTCTAGGGTGCCCCTTATTTGTAGAACTACAGAGCAATGTCTAGGCATGGACAGAGATCACCCTGGGTATTCCTAGAGGCAGAGAACATGTTGTTGAAATCTTGTGCTGAAAGTCCTGTTGGTAACTTCTTCTAGAGCTCTAGGAGTTCCCCTCCACTCCCCTCACCCCACCCCACCCCCCTCCCTCACCATCCCCAGGGGCCTTTCTCTGCTCAGAGCTGCTTCCTGCATCCCAAGGACCCAGCCTCCTCTGCACATCCATCCTTCCCTTTTGCTGCTGCAGCACCACCAATCACACCTGTCTCCAGCCCCTGCCAACGGCTGCCTGGATGTTCATTTTAACTACCTCCACCTTGGGAAAAATGGTGAAGGGGAGAGGATTTGCAGTGACCAAACCAGCATACCCATCTTTCCTGCAGCTTCAACCTGAATGATTCCTGGTGATGACAGAACAGAGGCAACAGTTAACACACCACTCACTTGCCATCTCCCAGTCACAGGGCCAGAGTTAATGAGGGAAAGCCGGAGCTTGCCACACAGGTATGGACAAGGTAACTAAAAACTTCCAGCTTAGCGGAGGAATGTCCTTGTACCCCATAAAAACTTGGTGATACACAGCTTTTTGTTTTTTTAATTTATACAAGTCAAATGCAGAGCAATTTACTGCACTTTATATGCAGGTATCAGAATGAGGTATATAAAACATGTACACAGAGAAATGCTTTTATAGAAAAGTAGAAACCAGTAATGTACTGTTCTTTTCTTCAGCATCACTAACACCAAGGGACCCATGAGGCCTAGGCCCCTCAGCAAACCACTCCCAGGAATAGTCTGCTGAAGAGAATGGGCCCCTCTAAGCCCCCTTTCCACATGGGGCAGTGGAAGGAAGCTCTGGGTAGGGAGCACTGCTAAGGCCTCCAAGTGTGACATCAGGACTTGGAGGCCCTGCTGAGCCATTGGCTCAGTGAAGCACAGTGCTGTGGAGAAATGTTACTTTCCTCTCAGCCATGCCTATGCTCTATGACCTTGGGCATCACTTTCCCCCTCTGGGTCCCTGTGTCCGAAAGGCTTGAGGAACCCTAAGGTCCCTTCCAATGGTTCTGATTGTTTTACAAGTTAGGGGTTGTGAGCCTAGCCGTACTACCCTCACGGGAATGCATTAGCCTGGAGGCCACAGAGCCACCTGCAAACTCAAGCCACTGCAGGGGCAAGCCCTGAAGCACTTTATTACCTTGCCTCTGAGCTTAGTTTCTGAGTTAACCTCTCAGAAGCAGCTCACAAGGCCCCACAGTGTAATTCCCATAGGTTAGTTGGCTGATGTCTTACCCCTGCAAAATGAAAAGAGGCCAATGTCCACCCTGAACAAACTGTCTAGGGTTCCCCAGGTCCCCCTTGAGTCCTGTGGCCTAAGGCAGCCATAGATCCTTCTCTACCTTCTTCCCAAGTGGAATGTTCAGTGCGATTCTTCCCTTCCTTTCCTTTCAAAACAGGAAGAGTCCCTGGGCCCAGGGCCAGCCCACAGTTATCAAGGCACATCACTGCTAGCAAGCTGGAGCACCCCCCAGGAGCCTCCAGCCTAGATCCCATTCTCAACCCATAGTTTTGACTTTTGTACAAATTCATTTCTGGTTCTCAAAGTCAGTAGGGAGTTCCATCCCAAATATTTTAAAAACTATATTTTTGAAGTACTGCCTCCTGACCTGTCTGTCCCGAACTATGGATAACAGTATGCGCCACTCAAGCACACGGACAACAAACAGAAAGGCGGAGACTGAGGCCATCTTAGATAATAAAGCACAGAGGAGCCTGGGGGAGCTCCTTGCCTGTCCCTGGTTCAGATCCAGGGCACAAGCAATGTTTGGAAGCCCTTGTCAGCAGCATTGCTGTGGGGGCTGCCACTGTCTCCATCCACAGGCAAAACCCTGCTCCAAGGGATGGAGGAGGAGCATTGGTAGGACCCTACCCAGACTTGCCCTCAGCACACCACCTGCTTCTGTTTTAGAATTAAGAAAACAAAAAGTCGAGGGAGGATTTTAACCACAACAAAAAGTGTAGATCCTCCCAGCTGAAGGAGAGTAGGATGTCCTGCACCAGTGTCTGCATGGGCTCTTGCCCATTGTTGGCAGCTCAGGCCCCAGGAGTGCCTGCCTGGCCCATGAGAGGGGCACTGCCCTCCTGAAGGTCCACTGGAGTCTGGTTGGTGTGGACTACAATAGTCTTCTCATCCACGATCTCACAGGTCGGATTGGTGAAGGCAGACAAGGGCAGGGTGATTCGCTGCATCTCCCTCTCACACACACGCTGGTCATGCTGCTCTTTCAGGTCCTTTCCCCTGGCAGGAAAAGAGGTAAGCATTGAGGCTGTGCCTCCTGAATGGCTTTGCTCATTAAATAGCAATGCTGCGCTCAGGCAGGGGCTGAGGCTAACCATGGTCAGCAATTCAGTAGCTGAGGTATAAGATTTCCATTTTGCCCTGACACGAAGTTCTTACACCTCTGGTCTCTGCTTCCTCATCTGTAAAATGGGTGTGTAGCAGCCTGAATCTCACACAGCTGCAGACAGGCTCAATGAAGATAGTGTATAGAAGAGAGACTTAAGATAACGATTTTGTTCTTTAAGCCCAGGGCTCCAAGAGACCCAGAGAACCATCTCAGTCCTAACCCATAAAGTTGTGCAGAAAACTGACCTGTTCTGAGACAGCTGTCTTGTCCTAAAGTGCTGGAAGGTGTGAGCCCTGGCTGGAAATAAGGACTGTCCCTAGCCCACACAGTGGGCAAAAGGGACTGAGGGCTATTCAGGTCAGTGGGAAACAATGAGACAATGACCATCAGACACCTTTAGGTTCACACATCTTTGAATTTTCATGGTGCTTAATGACTCAGTTAGGCCATGGTGTTGCCCCATTTTACTCAAATGGAGTGCTTACTCCATGCTAAGGATGATGTGTACCTTATCACACTTCATCCTTGGCTAAACCCTAAGAATTAGGTCTTACCATTCATTTTACAGATGAGGAAATAGCTCGGAGAAGTGAAAGAATTCTCCAATAACATAATGGGCTCAAACCCAAGTCTGCTGGACTCCAACTAATATTCAGAGAAGTTCTGAACCGATCAGAGTCACCCCAAAGAAATAGTGGCACAGGAACTCAAACCCAGTCTTCTGGCTGCACATGTAGGGTCCTTCCCACTGGCCTGGATTACCCCTGTTGCAGGCTGAAGGGTTTGGTGAGTGCCTAACACACTGCATACCATAACCAGCACCCAGGACCCAGATCTGGGTCCACACTAACATACTCTGAAGCCACAACTAGAAACATGGGCTCAACTGTCACGGGAAATCTTTCTGGAAGGAGCCCATCCCAAAGAGGCCTTGAAACTGACAGCTGATGGATGACTAGGTGAAAAAAAAAGCCTACTTCAGACCTCAGGAAGATAGCTGAGATCAGATGGATTACATATTCATCATGGTATAAGGTGCAATGACAAGTTTCCAGAGACTGGAAAACAGTATTGAGAAAACAGCAGGGCCTGGAGGGGCCTGGGGGCTGCACAGGTGCCTCAGAACTGTCTTTAAATCAACCAGTTTTCTTGTATTCTAGTACCAGCTCAGCCTTGACTGTGTGACACCTGGCAAAACAGCCTTGCTGAGCCTTGGTTTCCTCATCTATGAAAGGGGAACAGTATCTGCCTCAAAATAGCAATGAATGTGAATGCATTTTGAAAACACTGGAACTGCTGTAAAACTCACAGAGGAGATTATTATGATTTGCCCTGAATATGACTTGACTTTACCAAGCAATGTTATCTTAATATGGTTTCCCAAGGAAACTCCTACTGACCAGCCAAGGCAATTATTGTTTATGTGACCTCAGCAACTCCCCTCCTCTCTGGGCCTTAATTTTATCATTTTTAAAACAAGGAGTTGGACTTGATAACCTCCAAGGCCCCTGATATTCTAGATGATCCCTCATAGGAGATGTGCTCTGATTCCCTAATTCTCATAAGGTCACAGAAGACAAATTTGTGAGTCACCCTAGGTGACTGAGTTTTTTGCATGTGCAACCCTGAGCACTTGCCCCATCCTTATCATTGGTCTCTACTGGACACCACCAACTCCTGCAGCAGAATAACCCCCAGAGCACTCCAAAAAGGAAATGGAGGGACCTGGGAAGACAGTTGTCTGGACCAAGTGCATCCCCACTCAGCCTAAGATTCACTTTGCCCTTGGGCACTGCTCATCAGTTACAGCTGCCACTACAGAAGGAAACACTTTCCTCCATAATAAAAGGCCAGATTCTTCAAGGTTGCCTATGTAGGTCTGGGTTTAACTTTATTAAGGGAGCCCTCAAGCCAGCAGAAGGCCAAGTGGCAATTAACAAAAGAGGTGGAGTATGCAAGTCTCCTCTGCCAGGGCCTGAGTTTCAAACTCTAAAGGGCTAAAGGAAGAGATAAAGTGAGAACTCATACATCCGGAGTGCCTACTAAGGTGCGAGGAAATGACCTTCCCATTACCCAGGATAAGAGCTACCTATGCACCTACTGGATGCCATGCACTTTATACATGTACCATTTCCACACTAACTTTGCAAGATAGTATTATCCACATTTTATAGACAAACTGAGGCTTTGGAGTTGTCCTGCTTTCCTCAGCTACCTTTTTTTTTTTTTTTTTAATGTTTGTATTTATTCTTGAGATAGAGACAGAGCATGTGCAGGGGAAGGGCAGAGAGAGAGGGAGACACAGAATCCAAAGCAGACTCCAGGCTCTGAGCTGTCAGCACAGAGCCTGACACGGGGCTCAAACTCACGGACTGTGAGATCATGACCTGAGCTGAAGTTGGACACTTAACCAACTGAGCCACCCAGGCACCCCTACCTTTTTTTTTTTTTAAGTTTATTATTTTGAGACAGAGTGCACACACGTGGTGGAGGAGCAAAGAGAGAGGTAGAGAGAATCCTAATGAGGCTCCACACTCAGCATGGAGCCCAATGTAGGGCTTGATCCCATGACCACAAGATCGTGACCTGAGCTGACATCAAGAGTGGGATGCTTAACTGACTGAGCCACCCAGGTGTCCCCCTCAGCTACCTCCTTTGCCAAGCATCTGGCTGTGGCCAGCTATCGATAATAGGATACATCATCATAAACAAGTCTTTAGGGGGAAAAAAATCAATTCATATTAATGGAGCAGAGCAGGACTGGAAGAACAGTCAGGGTAAAGGAAGGAGATGCTGGGATTCATCTGGATTACAGTCTCATCCATTTACAAGCCTCAAAACACACCCAACCCCACAGGCCTCCTGTTAATGGTGCCTATGAGTCCTGGAGATGCAGAGGATGTCCCCAGCTCCTTTTAAGATCTGAGGCCACCAGGCCTGCTGCACTGACCATCAAACAGCTCAGCCCCTTCTTATGTCTTTTTTGGGGGGGGGGGGCGGTGGGGATAGGGGGCAGGCTGTTGTCTGGCAGCCAAGATAGAACAAAAGGTTTATTCACTGACTCAGCTCCTCCTAAGGGGGTGGAGTGGTGTTGACTTACAGTTTTTCCCTTGCCTTTTTATCAGAAAATAAATGCTCCCTCTGGATAGCACAGACACTGCACTTAGGGCAGGGAGAGGGAGCTGCAGACTGGCTGGCTGAGTCTTGTAGCCTAGACAACCGTGACAAAGACCCGACAGGCTGAGCCCTCACCCACACCCACCTGCCATCCTTATTCCCCTGAGAGGAAGCCTGGTTCCTGCTTGCCCTTCCCAGCCAGGGGAAATCTCCATCCCATTAGCCTCATGGTCTTTGGCAGAGTTCAGGGGTTGCAGTAATTCTATCCACGACTGCCCCAGGGCCAGAGACAGCAAGCGTGGATGGAGCTGCTGCCCACATCTGACATCCTCTTTGGAGTGACAGAGACACCCCAGACTTCCTTCAGGCAACACAGTTTCTTCCAATTATTCTTTTCACTGTTTGCCCAGTTGAAAGCAGTGCTGTACCACACTGCTACTCAGGAAGAGTTCCTCAAGGCAGCTAAGGCTATGAACACAAAACCTATGTCCAACTATACTGTCTAATTTCATCCTCACAACAAACCTGTATGGTATCTATTAGGATTAGAGATGGGAAGGCAGATGCAGAAAGGTTAAATCATTTATTTAAGCAAACAGCAGAACTAGGATTTGAACTCAGTACTGTCTGCAGCCACGAACAGGTAATATTGCCTTTTTAGGAAATATTAGAGCTGAGAGGATCATCATATCCAACCTCCTACCTTTGCACTTTTTACAGATGAGGAACGTAAATTACTTGTCCAATGTTGCACCCAGAATTGATGGCAGTTGCAGAACTAGATCCTCGTTCTTTTGACTTATAAGTCCAGCTATTTTATTTTGAAAGTTTCCATTTTTCCTAATATCCTTTGCAATTCAAATTTGCAGGACACTGCTGAACCTCGCTGAGCTTTTGGGAGATATTGTTAATCCTTGCACACATCTTACTGGCTGTGTAGCCTGGATGTGGCACTTAACTCTTCTAGGCCTCAGCAGCTCACTGTAAAACAGTATAAAAAGTGATCCTTCTAGTGTGGTCATGAGACTTGGGCCAGATGATCAGGGAAGAGCATTCAGTAGGGCCCTATTTATTTAAAAAGCATGCAACAGAGGCGCCTGGATGGCTCAGTCAGTTAAGCGTCCAACTTCAGCTCAGGTCATGATCTCACGGTTCATGGGTTCAAGCCCCATTTCAGGCTCTGGGCTGACAGCTCAGAGCCTGGAGCCTGCTTTGGATTCTGTGTCTCCCTCGCTCTCTGCCCCTCCCCCACTCGCACTCTGTCTCTCTCTCTCAAAAATAAGTAAACATATAAATAAAAATAAAAAGCATGCAATAAATGTTGGCTGCTATTATGATTATCTAACATGATTGGTGTCCTACTGCTTATATTTAATACTTATGATAATCTTGGGTGGGTAGGTATGGGTGCATGGAGGGGGCATATATCCCTATTCAATAGTCAAGAAACGGAGGTGCAGAGGAATGACCGAACCTATACACAACAGTTCTTTCCAGGACACTCTGTTCTCTGACTTTGGAGAGAGATGGGAGCTGAGAGCTTGCCTCTAGACCACATGCGGTTTCCTGTTATAGTCTGTTCTCAGAGCACTTTTGCTGAGGAAAGGGGTGGACCAGTAGTTAGTGACAGGGAGTCTGGTGACTTGGTGCCTTGCCCTGAGTTTACAGGATAGTAAATGCTAGGCTTCAGGGCAGTCCTATAACAGCCTAAAGAAGCAAATTTAGAAGAAAAAAAGGCCTGGCTTCCTCATTGCACATGAGAATTGAGCTCAGAATTAAGAACATTTAAGTCAGTTCAAATACCTGGAGGCCTGGAAACCGTCACAAGATTGGAGTAAAGCCATACTCTATCCAGTGGCTGAGTTAAGAGGAAATATTTCAAAGGCTAAACTCAGCCAACAGGTTTAGGTCTGATTATGACTTATAGGCCAAGGCTACCACATCATTTCCTCTAACTCTCTGAATGAACAAACAGGTGTCCCTGGACCTGCCATGTTAACCATCCCACTGAGGGAAACAGCCTTGGAATGGAAGTCAAGAGACCCTCTTAGGTCAATTCTTATTCTATTTGAACCTCTGCTCCCTGAATCATAGAAAATCAGAGAAGAAACAAGCGCTCAGAGAGTGCTAGTACAGTACTCACATTTTACAGAAAAGAAAAAAACTATTATTTACTGACCACTTACTATCTGCTACACACTGAGCTAAGCAATCACATGCCTTAGCTACAACAGTGCTCTGCAGTAGGAAATAGAAGCAACTTGCCCAAAGTCACACAGCCAGTGACAGGACTAAGACTTGGCTCCACCAAATGCTAGGTGTGTGACCTCAGGCAAGGTACGTATCGTCTCTTGCCTCTGTTTCCTAACATGTAAACTGGTTTCCTAACGTGTAAATAACAGCATTTACCTCATAAGATAAAGTGTGAGGTAACCATAAAAAATTAAATTAAATTAAATTATGGTAACCATAATACCATAAGGGTGATTGTGTGAACTGAATTAAAGCATGCAAATTGCTTGAAGCAGGGTCTGGCATATGGTTAGTGTTCACTTTCTTGTTGTTGTTATTCTTACCCACTATTTCACCCTTTTCATCTGTAAAATGAGGAGGTTGACTACACTGTCTCTAAGGACACCCCAGGTTTATTTAATGCTGGGTGATCCATTGGGGCTGTGAACTCACAGCCCTTACCACTGGAAAATGCAGGCCACCATGTCACATCCCTTTTAGGAAGCCTTCTCAGACCTCAGAAGAGACCTATCAAAGCACTCGGGGCTAGAAATCAAATCCCCTGATTTTGCCCAGAATGGCAAATAATTTTCCCAGAACAAGCCAGCACTGTAAAAATGAATGCAACTCTGGCTTATCGTGCACCCACCACTGACTTTGAGAGCCTTTTCCACATGATATTTCAGGGGCCCTCTCAAAATGAGCATTCCTCCTCCTGTTGTCCCAGCCACAGGTCAGGTCCCTGAGTTTCCCAGGAGAAGCCTCTTTGGCTTTCTCATATGTAGTGATGAGTAGCAGGTTCTATATCCTCCAGCTCATTTTTTTCCTCCTGTCCTAAATAGGAGATCCCTGCTTATGGCCCAGGAAATTCAAGCCCAAACTGTGAAAGGAGTAGCTGGGAACCTTTTCTAGTAGAATTTTATAACTCACAGAAATAATTCAGTCTCTGGGACCCTGCAGTGAGTGTCCAGACTGATTTCTGCAGTGCCACTCGCTTCCATACCAGGCATGTTGGATTAGACAGCAGAGAATTTGGTATCAAAAGAGCTGGGTTTGAATCTAGGTTCTGCCACTCCCAGGGAGTGTGACCTTGGGCAAGTCACTTCACCTCTCTGATGAAAGCTTTCTCATCTGTAAAATGAGGAACAAGAACTCCTACCTCACAATGCTTTTGGGTGAGGAGTAAAGACACTAAAGGAAAGGGGTTTTCTAAGGTCACCTGGTAAAGACTAGAACCAAGTCTGTACATCTTAAGCTTGTTTTCCTCTTTTAATACTTCACTTCCTTTTTGGGTATGTATGCTACAAAAAAGTCTGATTCAACTTTATGTACCTTCCTCCCGTCCTTTCAGAGGGCCCAGAAGAGAAGCTACTGACCTCTTGTAGGTGTAGCCCAAGACGATGCCAGCTCCAATGGCGATGATGATCACCATCATGGTAATGCCCAGCACATAGCCTGCCAAGGACAGGACACAAGGTCCCATTAGCCTCACCCCAGCCCATCGGCAAATATTTCTTGATGATTCGCATAAGGATGGGTGAGGCAATCGTACCCAGGGTTCCCAGGTCTTTTTTCTCCTTGGAGTTCACCCGCACCCGCTGGCTGATCCCAATCACTGGCTGCACAGCTGCTGCCTCACTCCGGGCAGGCAGGGCGTTGGCAGGAGCGAACACCTGCACCTCATCTCCACTTGGCACTTCAGACGCCTCCTCAGTTTCTGTTGTGAAGGTTGGAGGGGACTGGGAAGTGGTCTCTGGAGGTGAAGTGTAAAATATCTCTCATTAGCATAGCCTGAGTGAACTCCACAGCTGAAACTGTTGGGGGAGAGGGTCCACCTTAGAATGTCTGTACATACTGAAATCAATCCTTGCCCCAGGAGCAAGACCAGGTCTGATGGGGTCACACTACAGTTGGGACAAGACAAATGTGAGGGGAAGGACATAAGAAAGAGCCTCTCCTGCCTCCCACGTCTTCATCTGTTCGAATCCTTGCCATCTTCCAAGGCCCAGCTCAGTTGCTATCTTCTCCAGGGGGGTCCCCCTCTGCGCTAGGAAACAATCCACGACCCCTGTGAGCAGCTCACATTTACTGAGCCCACACTGCCTGCCAATCCCTATGTTATATGCTTTACATATTCCATTTAATCTAACCCTAGAGAATGGTCTTGCTGCCTCGGGAGCAACAAGCCTTCGTTCCGGAGTCTGAGAAACAGAGTCAAATCTGGACCCTGCCATTGCTTTGAATACGTCGCTAAACTTCTCTGAGGCTCAGATCCCACAACCAGCTTCTTTCCAGGAGGGACTGTGAATAGAGTGCCTTAACACACAGCATACGCGCCCCCAAACGATCACTAAACGCTGAGGGAGGGGCTACCTAAGGGCATTGAGACCCGGACTACTGTCCCGCGGGCTCCCCGAGGCTGCGCACCAAGCATGGGGCTCGCGGCCAAGGGGTGGGGCCTCGCCTCCCACGGTTGTTTACAAGGCGCTCGCGGAGGATGAGCTCACTCAGAGAGGCGGCGGCGGCCAATGGGCTTTGGGCTCTGCGGCCTGGAGACAGCCCTGGCCAATCGGGTGGCGCGGGGGCGGGGCGGGGCCGACCGGCGACGCGCGGACGCACGTGCGCAGCGGGTGTAAGGGCCGCTCCCAGGCTGCCTAAAGTGCTGGGGGCTCTGGGGTCCTGAGGGCTTCGGGGTCTGGGCGGGTACCTGGGCAGTGCAGGTCCTCGCAAGGCCACTTCTCGGGAGCGCCGGCCTCGCCCCTGACGTAGCACCAGGGCCCGCGCGGGTCCTGGTCCGGGTTCCGGCAATAGCTGTGGTTGCCGGTGTCTGGGAAGGGAGAGAAGGCGCCATGGGACGGGGCCAGGACCCAGACCGCGGTCGCCGCCCGCCCGCCGCCCGGGGCGGACACTCACCACCCGACACAGGGGCAGACGCCAGGCCGCTCTGCGCCTCCAGCCAGTTGAGGCATCGGAGGCCCGGCGCTGGGGAGGGCTGGTCCGCCCGGTACAGGTGGCCGTTGTCCCAGAAGCAGCCTGTGATGAAGAGGAGCCCCCCGGACACTGAGTGGCCGGCAGGGAAGCCGAGTCTATCCCGGCTGGGCGACGCTGGGCCCGTCGGGGCCCCCCTGCCCTCACTTGGAAAACCCCACCTGCCTTGAAGGGTTGTTGTGACGCCTGAAAGAGAAGGAAGAGAAAGCGCTTCTAAAGCCCCTTGCTGGTGCCCGGCCCTCAGTCATTGCTCAGACAACGTTAGCTTGTTAGCATTTCATTTCATTTCATTTCATTTCATTTTTCTTTCTTTTCTTTTCTTCCTTCCTTCCTTCCTTTTCTTTCTTTCTTTCAAGCCAGAAAGCACTGCACAAGTGCAAGGGGTTGTTACTCTGGAACTTGTGGCCACTTTAGAGGAGGATGTGGGGGAGGTCTGGGTTCGGGTTCCTTTTTGGAGACGTTCGGAGTTTTGGGTCGGGGGGCAGCCAGCCCTGAAATTCATCCCTGTGTTGTAATTCCATGTTACATAAACTCGGGTATTCCTTTCACGGATGTGACCACACTTGGACAAGCAACACTCCCTCCCAAGAGAATTCTTCAAAAGCCTTAATTCGGTCGGGCAAAAGCCTCAAATGGAGGGAACCTGCCTCATCGCTGCCTGGATGTGACTCCAAACTCCCACTCCCCTCAGCAGGAGAGTCACAGGAAGACGCTGGGGAAGGAGGGCCTGTGCCCTAACCACGCTGTGCAAAGCCCCTGAAAAGAGTAGGACTTAGTAGGGGAGATGAACCCCAAATTCCACCCACTCATGAGCCCCAGACAAGGAAAAAGAAAGTGGCTACTTGCCTTTGTTCTTAATGGCAAATATGGAGCTGCAAGCCACTGACAGGGAAAGGAGGAAGAAAAAAAAAAAAAAAAAGCCTTCATAGGACAACAGAAACCAGCTAAAAGCTTCATTTCCTATCATCTTCCTGTGTAGCCTGGCCATGCTTAGGAAATAGGGAGCTTTACCCTTTCTACTTGATTAAGTTGCTGCAGGAAGGAAGATTGTAATCTCACCTCCAGATCCATAGGCTTCTGCTAGGAGCATGTTGCCGATGAGGAATGTTTTCACCCAGGCCAAGAGCATCCTCCTCTCCTTCGTCTTGCAGGTGACTGACCAACCAGTGCCCAGCCGGGGTCCCCTTGGCGTCGGCTCTGCCTCCCAGTCCCAGCCTTGCAGTCAGACCTGCCCTTGTTATGCTCTTCTGGTAAACAGCCTCTCTTTAGAACTGGGAGCTTCCCAGCCAGCTTGCTGCAGCGAGGTGTTTTTCCGCTGAAAGGCGCCCCCTGGGTCCTAAGCCTCCTATGCCAGGCAAGATCACTAAGCCAAGAGAGAAACTCCCCCCAGAGAAGAGAGAGGCAGAGTTCAGGTTGTGCTTAGCAGAAGATCAGTTTGAGACCTACAATGACTGCATCCCCAGGGCTTTTCATCTCTTCTGTTTCCATTTGTGTGAGTACAGAAAGAGTAACTCTGTCAAGAGGCATCATTGTGGGGAGAAGGGTTTGAAATTATAGTCACAAGGGTGGACAATGTGCTAACTACACTAGTAGGAATTCAAGACCACATAAGGGGCACAAAAAAGAGTATCTAGGTGGAAGTAACTCTTTATACTCATTCCTGAGAAAGAAAAAGGGCTTTTGTGGTTTATATGTTTTTATGAACTTAAAAAAAAACAACAGTATGACATTGCCAGGGTCAGATCAGTCACTTTCCTTTGTTTATATTTTTGGAGTGTCATACATATTAGGTATACAGAAGAGGTCTCTTTAGTTTAAAACACATGTTAGGCAAACGTTGGGACATTTGCTCAGCTATATTTAATAGTCTACCCTTTCTACCAGCCCTGGATTCATAGAGGAAGTTAAGTCAAATGTTTGCTTTTTTCCCCCCCCTCCACCCTGTGGGAAATCCATTCACAGTGATTTATATCCATCATTAAACCTCACCACATACATATGACTTAGGCCTTTTGGAGTTAGGCAGAAGGGTCCTCTTCCTGTTTGGCTGACAGTTTGAGTTCCCAGTTTGAAGCCTCAGTAAATGTGGAGACAGAACAGAGTGATTCTCCAGGACTACCTTGTGACTCAGGCAAATCTCAAAATAGAAATGAGAGACTGTTTCGATCGGAGGGCTTGTATCTTTAAGCAGTAATTTAGGGAGCAGAAAAAAAAAAAACTTCCTTAAATAAGTTTCAAAAGCTTTATCAAGGAAGAAAGCTAATGTCAATCCAACCACTGTGAAGTGAATTTGAATTTACTACAGTCAGATTTCAGACGTGGAAAGGACAGAGATAAACTTAGTTTACTTTTTACAGAAGTTTGCTGACTGTGTTTGATTCCTTCAGTCCCTTTAATAAAACATGTTGCTTTGTTTTTGCAGTCACACTCCTGTCTCCCCACACAAACTTCTGATCCTCTGACTCCTGACTTGGCCTATGCTAGAAATTACACAGAGTCTATAAATTTAGTCACATGTATATATATACACAGATATGCCAAAATTTTATAATAATTTTCACATAATATTCAGGGGTCTTTTTAAAAACACTTTTATTAATTTTACAATTTTTTGAGAACTTACTGCATACTAGATATAGTTCCAGATACTGAGAAGTTGTCTGTGAATAAAATACTTGAAATCTCTGCCCTTACGGAGCTTACAATCTAGTAGGGAAAGATAAAGGATAAATATATAAAGTGTCAGGTGGTCTTAAGTGTTATGAAAAAAAAAAGTGAAAGGATCAAGGAGAGAACAATGGGGTGTATTTCACTTGCTAAAGAAAGCTTACACTATTTTCAGGGAACCAATAGGCTTTTTCTGTAGGCAGAAGGCCAAAGAGGAGGTCCTTTTTCCTTGCAGATCCTACTCTTATACCACTACAAGAGAAATATGATACACATTTTGTTTCATTACATAAAATATATAGGTTTGCAAAAATGAGAATGCAGTTTATTATTACTATTTTCTGAGAAGGCAGTTTTTAATTTCACAGCAGCAGGGGGTTCTTTTGGATTGATTCCTCAGCAGCTAATCTATTGCCTTTGTATGCAGTGAGTGCTCAATTATTGTCTGATGAAAAGCTCCTCAGACTCTGAAGGGCTACTTCTGCCAGATTATAATTCTTTCCCCTCCAGTTACAATAGAGACAGGCTACGCACAAGCCTGTGGTACCATTTTCAGATTATCTACTGGGTCCATATAGGGGTGCCAGTATTTCTTCCTCAGAATCCCAAAGCTTCTTTACCTGTTTCTGTTATCTAAGTTTCCTATTCAGAAAACTACTATCTGCTGTAATTTACACACCTTGATATACAGAAAAAAACATATTTTGTGCCATGTGTCTTATCAGGTACAGAAGATATAAGGTACAAAAGATATAAGACAGGCCAGAGGAGATTTTTTTCAGTTTAGTCATCTCTTTTTTTTCTTGCCTGTAAGGTATTTATCAGTGTGATTTGATTTTTTTCAGGAATGATAGGCATGTTTCTCAGTCCTTCATAGACGTATTCTATTATAATAGGTTGAGTACCTTCTTTCCTCAGGGAAATTGGACTTAGTTAGAGATGTGCCTTTCATCATCATTGACGATGTTTTGGTCTTTTTCTTGATCTAGTTTTGAACTTTGTGTCATGTATTGAAGCAATATGGCTATATTTCATGACCTGTAGTTACTCCAAATTTCACATTTCTTCTGGAAATATTCCTGCAATAATAATATGATACAGCACTACTCATATACTCATTTTGGATTGTTTATATCCCTGAGGACAATGTTGTGAATACAATACTCTTACTAAATATTTCAGGGATGTTTGACTCTTGGTTTCATATTAAATCAGTACTGATCCAGAGAGACAAAGCCGTATTGTTAACTCAGGAAATAGCCTCCAAAGCATTTCCCAAGAAAGATGGGCAGTTCATCTTGATAACAGAGTATGTTAGTGGAAGGGCTCTGGTAAGGAAGCCATAAAGCTGTTAAAAGACATGAATCTTTTGTCAGCAAAAGAGGGCTAACGTGTTGGTAAAAATCTTTGGAGTAAGATCTAATGAGTTGACTCCAGCTATTCTCTCCATAATGTGCTTTAGAAGTAGCTACTGGGTCGCCTGGGCGGCTTAGTGGGTTTAGTGTCCAACTTTGGCTCAGGTCATGATCTTGCGGTTTGTGAGTTTGAGCCTGACATAAGGCTCTGCGCTGACAGCTCAGAGCCAGGAGCCTGCTTCAGATTCTGTGTCTCCCTCTCTTTCTGCCCCTCTCCTGCTCATGCTCTCGCTCTCTCTCTCTCTCTCTCCCCACCTCTCAAAAATAAATAAACATTAGGGCGCCTGGGTGGCTCAGTCGGTTAAGTGTCCGACTTCGGCTCAGGTCATGATCTCGTGGTTTGTGAGTTCGAGCCCCGGGTTGGGCTCTGTGCTGACAGCTCAGAGTCTGGAGCCTACTTTGGATTCTGTGCCTCCCTCTCTCTCTGCCCCTCCCCTGCTCATGCTCTGTCTCTCTCCCTCTCTCTCTCTCAAAAATAAATAAATACTAAAAATTTTTTTCTTAAATAAACATTAAATATATATATTATATTTAATATAATATATATTATGTATATGTTTTATATAGATAGATAGATAGATAGATATTTGGGTGTATAATTGCAAACTGAGCAGGAGATGATTTTATGAACCTTGTTAAGGAAATAATATGCCAATATCTAAACCCCAAGGCCATTTTCTTTGAAAGTATGGCCTTCAATGAATTACATTATTTCCATTTTGATACACAGTTAAGTGTTTAATAAATGTTTGAAGGAAAGGGGAAAAGCAGAGTACCACATAAAGAGAAAGAGTCTAATAAGCCTACAGAGAATAGTAATTTTTTAAGGGTAAACAAAACAGCCAAGAGGGCTTGTGGATCACAGGTCACTTTCAGAAACAAGACATTCCACACTGAGGAACTGAGAAGCCACCCAAAAGCAGAGAACTTGGGAGTATCACATAACTGGTTTTGAGAAATAAAGGGAAGAATAAATTTCTCAAACACAAGTAGATTTTTACTTAGAGGCCAGTCTTAGAAAACATGGTTTTCACTTTGAGGAAAACACAGTCTTCAGTGTTGCAGGGATAACACTGGAGACTATAAATTTAATTGGCTGGTAAGACTAGTCTAGCTGTTGATATTTAAGGTAAATTAACCCAGCAAGCTACAGTTATGCCTCTTTTGGAAAAATCGAATATTCTTCAATCTCAGTAAACCGGAGCTGCAGCTTTTAAAATTTATCAACACCTAGTATGAGCTTTTAGTGCTGACATTTAAAGCAAGAGAAGCATTATGTCAAATAATTCAGAGTGTAGGCTTTGGAAAGACCTGGATTCCAGTCTCAGCACTACAGTACGGTCTGGGGTAAATTACTTAGCATCCATAATTCTGAGTTTCCTTAGCCTGTTATTATCATGGTTAAGAGTATAGCTACCAATGTCAAGATTCAAATCCCAGCTGTCACTTACTAGCTATGTCATCTTAGGAAAGCTACTAAATTCTCTATGACTCAGTTTCCTTAAATGGAGTTTGAGAGAGAGAAAAATAGTACCTACCCCATTGGATTGTTGGTATTCATTCGTCCCTGAATAAATTTCAGCTGTGTCAGTTTTTGTGTCAGTAACCTCTAACTTCAAATACTGAGTATATTTGCTATCTTCCAGAAACTTAGAATCTGGTTATAAAGATCAGGATAACACATATGAAAATGAAAACAATATAGGATATTTATAAGTAGGTGTTAAAGAATGTGATAAGACAATAAAGGTTTATTGATTCAATGATTATTAAACATCCAGTGTGCACCAGGCAGGCACTAAGTACCGAGTACTAGAGGGTGAACTCTACAGGGTCCTTGTTCTCAAGAAGATACTAGTAGGCAAAACAACAGTGAAATAAATGCTATGGTAGAGATTAGTACTGGGGGTGGTGGGAACTCACAGGAGGGGCATATGGCCTGGTTTTAAGAGGTTAGAAAAGGTTTATCAGAAAAAGTAAAATCTGAATGGGGAAGGAGTTAGTGTTCTTGGTAGGTCAGACAATGTGCAGAAGCCTAGAAATGTAGCCTGTTACTGTGGCTAGTGGGGAATTTAGGGTGGTGACTAAAATGAGGCCCAAAACCATGAAGCCAAAGAGGTGAACCCTTGCTGACCAGGTTATGGAGGTTCCTGAGTGTCAACTTTATCCTGAAGGCAGTGAGGAGCCAGTAAAAGTTTTTGTTTGTTTTTGTTTTTGTTTAGGAGCCACTAAAAGTTTTAAGCAAGAAAGTGACATGTTTTAGCAAGATCACTCAGGCTTCAGGGTAGAGAATTAGAAGTCAAGACAGAAAGCTGTAAGACTGACAAGGAGACTGTTGGACTAATGTAAGTAAGAGAGAATAGTGGAGCTGGATACAGAATTAAGTCAGGTCACCTGGGTTTGAATCCTGCTGTGCTGCTTAATAGCCAAGTGACCTTATGCATGTTACTTAACCACCCTATGTCTCTGTTTCCTAATCTGAAAATTGGAGATGATAATAAAATTTACCTTAGAGGCTTGCTGTGAGGATTAAAGCACCGAGAACACATCTGCCTGGCACATAGTAAGTGCTCCACAAATTCAGGTAATGAGGATGAAAAGAGGCAAACTAGGAAGAAGAATAAGTAAGACTCCATGACTGAGGGATGTTAGGAGCAAGTAAGAGGAGAAGCTAAGGAAGTTAGTTTCTGGTTTGGAAGCTTAGGAGATGGTGGTGCCATTGAGATAAGGAACAAGAGGAAAAGCAGGTTGGGGGAGGCCAATAAAAAGCAGTCAAAGATGGGCAAATTGCAATCAGGAGTGTGATGTTAGAGAAGCTAAAGGAAGAGTGTTTCAGGAAGGAGGGAATGGTCAGCATTATTAAATGCTACCAGGAGGGTCATGTAAGATAAGAGCTAAAAAGAATTCACGCTGACAGCATGGAACCTGTTTGGGATTCTCTCCCTCTCTCCCTGCCCCTCTTCTGCTCACATGCACACTCTCTTTCTCTCAAAATAAATAAACTTTAAATACATGAATAAATAAATATGGGGCACTTGGGTAGCTCAGTCAGTTAAGCATCTGACTTTAGCTCAGGTCATGATCTCACAGTTCGTGGGTTCAAGCCCATCATCGGGCTGCAGAGTCTGCTTGGGACTCTCTCTCTCTGCCCCTCCCTGACTTGTGCTTTCTCTCTCTCCCAAAATAAACATATAAACTTTAAAATAGATAGGTAGATAGATAGATAAAATAAAAAGAATCCATTGGTATTAGCAAAAAGAAGGCCATAGGTGACTTTGTCACGAGGAATTTTGGTGTTGGGGGCTGGGGGAGTTAAATGTTTGGATTATGGAAGGAAAAGGAGATGATGAAGGGAGAATGTGAGAATGGACAACTCTCTCAAGAAGCTTAGCTGAGTAGTACTAGAAGTGGCTGGAAGGATATGGGCAAGGCTGACATTGGACCGAATGCACTGATTTGACTACTGACTGGTAGGTCAATTTCTGACTGGTTGTGCATCCATTCTAATTGACTCATAGCCATGCCAGGGAGGTTAAGAAGGGAGCTGATTTGAGGATAAGTAATGGATTTGGCTTCAGTGCTTCTGAATTTGACATAGGGAATTTGAATTTGACATATGCATGTAGAAATGCCCAGCAAGCAGTTTGATATGGGACTAATGACAGAAAAATCAGAGTAAGACGTAGGTAAGCGGGGATGTGCTAAGGAGGTACCAGGACAAAAGCGGGCTGGGAAGAAGGCTCAAAGGAACTCTGGATCTAGCCTTAGATCTCATGAGCATAATGAGAGTATGTGAACTCCATGAAGGCAGGTGCTGGTGGGTGGGAAATGGGTCTCAAAGTCGAGGTAAGAAACCAAGCCTCAAATCCAGACTTCGTTGCTTATCAAGATCATTTGCAATTAACATAGTTGTTCAGAGATGGAGCTCAGGAGTTCTAATCCATTAGGGAGAGGGAGCAGGAAAGGAAAGCCTGAGTTTGGAGTTGGAGCAACTGACCTTGGCCAAATGCTAGACCTAGTCTAGGCAGTGACGTGGCATGGGCCTGTAGGTTAACTTTAGGAATGCAACACTTTTGCCCTAATCTTTGCTGTGTCTTCAAAATGTAAAAAATAAAGCTCATCTGTGTATTTCAGGTATGCCAAGCCCTGACTGTGGTGTTTCCCATGAGTTACTCTTATCACTCAGGGTTGTAGTTAGCATTTGTATTTATGTAAACAATATGTAAATCAGATGTTTATTAAATATATGCTGGGTCTGGGAATAACAAGGTAGCTGGGAAAATATTTCTGTTCCACCTTTAGAATCCTGGTATTTCATTCTTCTATTACTGTTTATTCTCTCAGTCAGCAAACAGCTCTTGAGTATGTTCTGTGTCAGGGACTGCTTTTCCTTTTATCATCTCAGTTCCTTCCTAGGTGTCTCTCTCACTCTGCACTGTCACGTGGACTACTCTCTTGGAAACTCTTCACCTATCTTTTCTCATGGGTTGGCTCCATCCCACCTCTTCTTAAGAGATATCCTTTAAAGGATTTGTATGTCAGGAAATACTAATAACTATTATATATTCTCCAGACTCTGTTACAGTAAAATGGAGAAAAGAAAAAAAAAGAATCCCAAAGAAGATCATAGAATGATTGTGACTCAAAGGAAATGGAAGGGCAGGAAAAATCAACATCTTCCTGCTCTGAGACCCAGCCATAAGAGATTGCTGCCCTAATTACCTCTGTGAAGCCCAGATAACAGAAATGAGTAGTATTATGGATGCAAGGGAGTGTCATAAGTGGACTCAAGATTGGCCCCAGCGTGTCAAGACCCTGAGTTCGATAATAGGAAGTTAAGTACAAGCTTCAAATACTCAGTGTATTCTCTGAATTCTTAATGATATTTCTACCTGGAGCTTTCTCTTACATTTACCTTAATGGCTCAGTTGGAAGTCAGCCATCACTGCTAAGTGTCTTGAGTTTTATGCAGTATTGGCCACAACTTCCTTATTATCCTGACATTAGAAATAGAAATTTTGCCCAGTTGCAGCCAGGCTGTTGCTACCGAGGCAGTGGTGGACCACTTCCACTTTCTAGGATCTTGTCCTCTCCAACACTGAGTGGCCTAACCTTTTGTCACCTTCACAAGTCATCGTTATTTATGAGAAAGCCTCCCATTCCTAGAATGGCTCTGCTATCAGAGCAGTAACATGCCTTTTGCTCTGAGTTTCTGCCCTCGTGGATATAGTAGGAAAATCTGCCCCAATAAACATTAAATTGTTAATATATGTAAAGCATCTAGAAGAGTGCCTCACAGGGGCTTCTGGGTGGCTCAGTGGGTTGAGTGTCCGACTTCAGCTCAGGCCATGATTTCACAGTCTGTTATTTCAAGCCCCACTTTGAGCTCTGTGCTGACAGCTAAGATCCTGGAGCCTGCTTCAGATTCTGTGCCTCCCTCTCTCTCTGCCCCTCCCCTGCTCATGCTCTGTCTCTCTCTCTCTCTCTCTCTCTCTCTCTCTCTCTCTCTCTCTCAAAGATAAATAAACAATAAAAAAAAATTTTTTTAAAAAGAGTGCCTCACACATATAGAGAGCTTCTGCTATTGTTGTTTGTTGTTGTTGTTGTTGTTGTTACTGATACCATCTAGGATCAGAAGCTAGAGTCTAGCTGAACCTCTGATTTTGCTCTTGTTATGCTGGATAATTTAAGCAAGTCCAAATTATCCAGAAATGGAGTTGAAAATATTTGCTTTCCTCTCAGTTTTGTAGCCATCATCATCTCAAAAAGTCTTAAAAAGGTCCAAGTGTTATTACATTAGTATTTTTGCTTGTTAGAGCTTTAACATCTGTCCTCTGGTTTCCTAAGAGACTATAGTCCTCACTTGACAGTGGGTTGAATAATCCAGCAATGTCTGCATAGAATGATGTACATTTTACCCAGCCATCTACTGTTTACCAAAGAGTAAACAGTAAAAATAAGCATCATAACTAACATTTATTGAGCTCTTAGTATGTGCCAGATGCTGCTCTAAGTATTTTTATATATACTATCTCATCTATTCTTCATAAACACCCCATGTGCAAGGGCGCCTGGGTGGCTCAGTTGGTTAAGCATCCGACTCTTGATTTCAGCTCAGGTCATGATCTTATAGTTCATGAGTTCAAGCCCTGCATCGGGCTCTGCGCTGACACCTCAGAGCCTGGAGCTGCTTCAGATTCTGCTGCCTCCGCCTCTCTCTGCGGCTCCCCAACTTGCGTGCGCCTTCTCTCTCTCAAAAATAAATAAACATTAAAAAAATTTTTTAAAAACCTATCTGCAGACACAATTATTATCCTCATTTTATAAATGAAGAAACAATCATAGAGAAGTTAAGTAACTTGCCTAAAGCACAAGGATAGTAAGTGGAAGAAGAGCCAGGATATGCACCCAGGCAGTCTGATCCCATAGCCTGTGCTAAAAACCACTTCATTGTACTGACAGGGAGAACCCTAGCTTTGAGCAGAAGTCCACTTCTGATCTCAACCCCTCTACTCCATCACTTAAAAAACTGAATGATCTTGGGAAAGTTATTCAACCTTTCCGAACATGTTTACTCATTTGTAAAATGGGGATGGTAATGTATACTTTACAGGATGGTTGTGAAGATCATTGCGCACTTATTAGGTGTTCATTCAGTGTTGGTTTCTTCTCTTCCTGCTCTGTTCTAAGCACTACACTGGTGCTAGTGAGATGAAATGGAAAGCTGTGCCTCCTCAGGGTCTTTGCCTGGGGTGAAGAGGGAAGAGGGAGGAAGAGGGACCAACATGGCACCAAACCATTACAATATAGTATAAGAAATACCGCTGTAGAGGAACATACCGAGAGAGGTACAGAGAAAGTAACATTTCTCTGAATTGGGTCAGGGCAAAGTTGGAGGAGCTTCAAGGTGCCAGTGACATTTGTGTTGGGTATTGAAAGACAAAATAGGATTCGATGAGGTAGACATAGGGCATGAGTGTCCAGGCAGAAGGAGCAGCATGAGCACAGGTGTGGAAGAATGAAAGACCTTGGTAATGGCTTCTGGTAATGGCTAGAGGTTTGATATGCAGCTGGGGATCAGGGATGAGTTGGGAAATGATGATGACTCATGAGTTGCAAAAAAAGAGGCACACGAGCCTTCAGATTTCAGTATGTCCCTGCACCATTAAGACACAGACACATGTAAAACACATTTAAAAACAAAATAGAGTGAGCTTAAGGAAATCGAACAACAAAAAAACTTATGAATGCTCTTCTTTTTTTAACTGAGCTATCATTCACATACTATAAAATTCCATTTATAGCTACAATTCAGCAGTTTTAAGTATATTAACAAGGTTGTGCAACCATCATCACCATCTTAATTCTAGAACATTTTCGTTACTCTGAAAAGAAAGCTATTATCTGTTAGCAATCACTCCCTATCCTCCCCTCTTCCCAATCCTTCATCTACTTTCGGTCTCTAGGGATTTGCCTATTCTGGGCATTTTGTGTCAGTGGAATCATACTATATTTGACCTATCACGTCTGGCTTCTTTTAGTAGGCTTAACGTTTCTGAGATTCATCTGTGTTGTAACATGTATCAGTGTTTCATTCCTTTTTATGACCGAATAATATCCCTTTGTATGGGTATACCACACTTTTTTATCCATTCATCAGTTGGTGGTGGTTTTTTCCACATTCAGCTATTACGAACAATGCTGATGTGAATATTCATGTACGGGTTCTTGTTTGATACTTGTTTTAAGGGTTTTTTTTTTTCCAAGTTTGTTTATGTATTTATTTATTTATTTAAAATTTTTTTCTTTTGGGGCGCCTGGGTGGCGCAGTCGGTTAAGCGTCCGACTTCAGCCAGGTCACGATCTCGCGGTCCGTGAGTTCGAGCCCCGCGTCGGGCTCTGGGCTGATGGCTCGGAGCTTGGAGCCTGTTTCCGATTCTGTGTCTCCCTCTCTCTCTGCCCTTCCCCCGTTCATGCTCTGTCTCTCTCTGTCCCAAAAATAAATAAAAAACGTTGAAAAATTTTAAAAAAAAATTAAATTTTTTTTCTTTTAATGTTTGTTTATTCTTGAGAGAGAGACAGGGCATGAGCAGAGGAGATGCAGAGCAAGAGAGGGACACAGAGTTCGAAGCAGGCACCAGGCTCTAAGCTGTCATCACAGAGCCCAATGTGGGGCTCAAAACCACAAACTGTGAGATCATGACCTGAGCCAAAGTCGGACAATTTATTTATTTTGAGAGAAAGAGAGTACACGAGTCAGGAGTGGCAGAGAGAGAGGGAGAGAGAGAATCCCGAGCAGGCTCCACACTGTCAGCACAGAGCCTGATGTGAGGCTTGAACTCACAAACTGTGAGATCATGACCTGAGCAAAAGTCAAGAGCTGGACGCTTAACAGACTGAGCCACCCAGGTGCCCCTCTTGTTTTAAGTTTTTTGGGGTATATAACTAGGAGTGGAATTGCTGGATGATTCTATGTTTAATTTTTTGTGGAACTGCCAGTCCATAGAGGCTACACCGTTACATTCTCACCAGCAATGTGTGAGTGTTAGAATTTCTCCACATCCTTGCTAACATTTGTTATTCCCACCCACCCCCCTTATTTCATTATTGTCATCCTAGTGGGGTAAAGTGGTAGGTATCTCATTGTGGTTTTGATTTGCATTTTCCTAATGAGTAATAACAAGATGTTGAGCATGTTTCCACATGTTTGTTGGCCATTCTTTGGAGAAATGTTTATTACAGTCCTTTGCCCATTTTTTTAAAAGTTTGTTGGGGCGCCTGGGTGGCGCAGTCGGTTAAGTGTCCGACTTCAGCCAGGTCATGATCTCGCGGTCCGTGAGTTCGAGCCCCGCGTCGGGCTCTGGGCTGATGGCTCAGAGCCTGGAGCCTGTTTCCAATTCTGTGTCTCCCTCTCTCTCTGCCCCTCGCCCGTTCATGCTCTGTCTCTCTCTGTCCCAAAAATAAATAAAAACGTTGAAAGGAAAAAAAAAAAAAGCTTGTTTATTTATTTATTTATTTATTTAGAGAATGGGGGAGGGGCAGAGAGAGTGGGAAGAGAGAGAGAGAATCCCAAGCAGGCTCTGCACTGTCAGTGCAGAGCCTGATGCAGGGCTCAAAACCACAAACCATGAGATCGTGATGTGATGTGAACCAAAGTCAGACACTTAACTAACTGAGCTACCCAGGTGCCCCTGCCCATTTTTTTTTTAAATAGTTACATACAAATTAGTTAGCATATAGTGCACCAGTGATTTCAGGAGTAGATTCCTTAATGCCCCTTACCCATTTAACCCATCCCCCCTCCCATACTCCCTCCTGTAACCCTCTGTTTGTTCTCCATATTTATGAGTCTCTTATGTTTTGTCCCCCTCCCTGTTTTTATATTATTTTTGTTTCCCTTTCCTTATGTTCATCTGTTTTGTCTCTTAAACTCCTCATATGAGTGTAGTCATACGATATTTGTCTTTCTTTGACTAATTTCACTTAGTATAATGCCCTCCAGTTCCATCCACCTAGTTGCAACTGGCAAGATTTCATTCTTTTTGATTGCCAAGTAATACTTCATTGTGTGTGTGTGTGTGTGTATATATATATATATATATATATATATATATATATACCACATCTTCTTTATCTATTCATCCATCGATGGACATGTGGGCTCTTTCCATGCGTTGGCTATTGTTGCTAGTGCTGCTATAAACATGGGGGTGCACGTGACCCTTCGAAACAGCACACCTGTATCCCGTGGATAAGTGCCTAGTAGTGCAATTGCTGGGTCACAGGTTAGTTCTATTTTTAGTTTTTTGAGGAAACTCCATACTGTTTTCCAGAGTGGCTGCACCAGCTTGCATTTCCAACCCCTGCCCATTTTTAAATTGGGTTGTTTGTGTTTTTTGTTGTTGAGTTGTTAGAGTTCTTTATGTAATCTGGTAGTAGATTTTTATCAAATATATGAGATATTTTCTTCCAATCTATGGGTTGTGCTTTCACTTTCTTTTTAAAAAAATTTTTTTTAATGTTTATTTATTTTTGAGACAGAGACAGAGCATGAACAGGGGAGGGTCAGAGAGAGAAGGAGGCACAGAATCTGAAACAGACTCCAGGCTCCGAGCTGTCAGCACAGAGCCCGACGCGGGGCTCGAACTCACGGACTGTGAGATCATGACCTGAGCCGAAGTCGGCCGCTTAACCGACTGAGCCACCCAGGCACCCCTCACTTTCTTTTTTAAAAAAATATTTATTTATGTGTTTGTTTATTTATCTGTTTGTTTATTTTTAAGTAATCTCTACACCCAACTTGGGGCTTGAACTCACCACCCCGAGATCAAGAGACGCAAGCTCCAACAATGGAGCCAGCCAGGGACCCCTGCTTTCACTTTCTTGATAGTTGTTTGATGAATAAAAGTTTTCAGTTTTGATGAAGTTTAGTTTGTTTTGTCTTTGGTTGCTTGTACTTTTGGTGTCATATTTTGCATGTGTATATCCAGCGGTCCCAGCACCATTTGTTGAAAGACTATCCTTTCCTCATTGAATGGTCTTGAGACCTTGTGGAAAATCAGTTGTTCATGGATGTATGAATTTATTTTTGGACTCTTAGTTCTCTATTCCATTGATATATGTGTTTATCCTTATGCTGGTACCATGTTGTTTTGATTACTGTAGCTTTGTGAATTCTCTCTACTTTTATTATTTCAAGTGTGCTTCTGAGTACATTTGTGTATTGTGGTCAGTATTTTGTATTTTCCTTTTTTTTTTGGAACATGTACTTCTTCGTGGATCATATGTATTATCAGTACCTTTGTCATTTAAAATAATTATGAAGTGTTTGTTTTATTGCCTTGCTGTGCTGTGCTACTTTTGTTAAGCTTTTATTTCACTCTATTTCCTGGGTTTCTTTTAACTTTTCTAGATAGCCTTGTTTGCACTGTTTCTTCTGGAACCAGACTCATTAGCTGTCAAGCCCCACCCCCTGGATGTCAGAGAATGCTAGCTGCGGTTTTTAGGTCATCTTCACAGAAACTCAGACCGCTCCCATCTGCCTCAGCTCAGACTCAATACTTCCTGCCAGTTGTGAGTTGAATTTCTGGGGTAGAAGTCCTGCTAAGGAAACATATTTCTTGAAGCAGAGCTCTCCAGAGGTCAAGAGTGGCACCAACCTTACAATCTGCTGTATGCATATTTGTAAATTACCATTCCTGAAATATCATACTGATGAGACACATGGGAAAGAACCTATCTTTTGAACTTTTCTCATGCTGCCAAAACAAGCATTTACAAATGCTGTTTCCATATGCAATATGTCTCTGTCTTTAGAAAGGAGGAGCTTCCAGAGATTATGGGATTTGTTCAAGGTTACCCAGTGACCTTACAATGCTATGAGGAACAGAATTCATCCACCATTCCCACTGATCCCTTTCTCATCATCATTACCCCACACTCCTTCTCTATTGGTCAACAGAAGATAGAATTTACTTCTCAATATTTTCCCCAAGGGAGGTTTCAAGTTTCTTCTTCTTCTACTTTGGTAAATAACACAGGTAAGGGGCCTCAGTGGATAACTTGCATTCATTGAACCACTCTTTGAAAGATCAAAATCATGGGCTCTGGCAACAGATCTATGAGAGAAGGGAGACAGGAGAGAAAATAATCTATAGCCTCAATGTGTTCTGAACTCTTTAGGAATTTTGGATGAGCAGAGATGCTCAGTTTTCCCCCATAACAAATAGGGTGTCTTCTGTGAAACTTGATTGTAGTGGTTATTGATCAAGTTGGAATTTTCAAATATATGCAAAAATAAAGGGAATAATATAATGAATTAGCAGGTACCTGCCACCCAGCTTGTAGAATCATCAACATGTGGCCAATCTTGTCTTATCTCTACTACCATTTACTCCTTTTCCCCACCGGATTATTTTGAACCAAAGCCAGTATATTGATCAAGTTTTCAGTTTCTAGTTGTTGAAGCTATTTGCCTTAGATACTGGGATGTGTGCTCTCATTTAGATTACTTTTAGCATTTTTATTGAGACTGACATTCTCTGGCAGGTTTTTGTTTTTTGTTTTTTGTTTTTGTTTTTTGCACTGGTAGAATCACAGGAGTTTTCTGGCTTCACACTCTGTTCTTTTGTCTCTCCCTCCCCAGAGTCCTATGACCCTGTCAGGTTTGATCCAAGTGCCTAGACCTCCACTTACTTACTCTCCTAGTTCACTAACTCTAAAGTATGAGGTTAGAGACTTTAACAATCTTTGTCGGGGCACCTGGGTGGCTCAGTCGGTTGAGCGGCCGACTTCGGCTCAGGTCATGATCTCACACTCCGTGAGTTCGAGCCCCGCATCGGGCTCTGTGCTGACAGCTCAGAGCCTGGAGCCTGCTTCAGATTCTGTGTCTCCCTCTCTCTCTGACCCTCCCTCGTTCATGCTCTGTCTCTCTCTCTGTCTCAAGAATGAATAAACATTAAAAAAAATTTTAAAAAAAACAGTCTTTGTCATTAATTACCCTATATACAGTGCCTAGCCTGGCATGTAATAGGTGCTTAATAAATGTTGTTGATGACTGAATGGAGGAATTCCATATGGCTTTACACTCACCTAAACCTCACAATCAGCTGTTTTAACAGTGCACTTGGTTCTATGTATCTTTTTTTTAATGTTTATTTGTTTATTTTGAGAGAGAAAGAAAGAGGCAGAGAGAGAGGGAGAGAATATCCCAAGTAGGCTACATGCTATCAGCACAGAGCCTGACATGGGGCTCAATCTCAGGAACCATGAGATCATGACCTGAGCCAAAATCAAGAGTCAGATGCTCAACCAACTAAGCCACCCAGGCATCCCTGGTTCTGTTATCTTCAGTGAGGAGAAAACTACTGAGCCTCTTGAGAAGTAGATTTTATCCTTGACCCCTTGTCTAGCTGAAGAATCTGAATTTTCCTGGCTCCCCCTGCTGGTCTCTCCCAGGTAGTTGCATACAGGTGCTTCAGGTGGCAAAGAATTGGAGCCAGAGCCAAGTTCTGCCAAGGAAAAATAGAACATTGTTGTGGAGTGCCCTAGCCAGTCCAGGCAGATCTGAGGAGGAAGAGAGCAGCTTGTTGAAAACAGTTCAGGGAAGTGCAGCTTTCTGTATAAGGGGCAGGGATGGTAGCCCAATGCCAGCAAAGGTCAAAACAGATCTGGAGCCTGTAGCACTAGAACTCCACAAGTATCACGACCACATGGGCCCATAAATGAGCTGGTCATTAGGTGGGGATCAGCCTCTACATTGACAATAGACATGTGCTCCTTGTCTCCTTAAGACAAAGCACCCTGAGGTCAGACATAGTCACCATGCAGGCTAAGTGGCTACAGGGTTTTATTTTGGCTTCCTGTGAAAGTTCAGGCAAGTGGGGTGGTGAATGTAGATGGGAGTGTCCCTAGAGTTCATGGTCTTATGTTGGATACATGACCCCATCTCCAGCTCTTAAGACCAATAATATAAAATCTCTGTGGAGCTCTGGGTGTATGCTCTACTGGGGCCTCCTCCCTCCACCCTCTTTAAAAACAATAAAATGCCCCACACCTACCACTCCTTATCACATTTCTTGGTTATTTACATGTATTTGTCTTTCCCACAACGCAACTTCTCAGAAAGTGGGCTGTGGCAGAATGCATCTTGCCAGACTCCAGCCAGCTACAGACATCAGGAAGAGGGTTAAAGATGGCCAGACACTAGGGGCAAATCCCCTCCTCTTCTCTCCAACCCCAAACCCCAAGTACCAAGGTAATTACACTTAAAGTTGAACATGGAAGTAGGCTTTTGTTACCTTTCAGGACCTAGAAGAAAGCATGTGACTTTCCCCAATATACAAGGAAAGGAACCCAATCCAGAAGAACCCAATGGCATGAAAATTACCACTGGACAATTCAGGGGATGTAGCAGAGGCCAAAGCAGATAAATATGTAACATGTCAGGGATGCTAAATGCTAAGAAAGAAGAAAAAGCAAGAAAGAGGAATAGGGCAAGAGTGTGTTGTTTTAAATTTGGTGGTCAGAGAAAACAATTTTGTTGAAGTGAGGAGCAATGTCTGTGATCATCTGGAGAAAGAATACTCGTGGCAGAGGAACTAGAGAGTGCAACGGCCCTGAAGCAGGAGCATGCTTCGCTTGTGGGAGGAGCAGTGAGTAGACAAAGTGGCTGGAGCTAGGTGAGTGAAGGAGAGAGCAAGGTCAGAGAAGAAACCAGCAGCCAGATCATATGGGGGCTTGTACACCTTCGCAAGGGCTTTAGGTTTTGCTTTGAGTGAGATGGAACGCCACTAAAGGGGTTTGGAACCAAAAGCAATGTGAACTGACTTAGGTTCTACAAGGCTCACTCTGGCTACACTGTAGAGACCAATCAGAAGGAGGCAAGGGTGGAGAAGGAAAACCAACTAGAAGACAGTTGCCAGAGAGAGGTGAGTGAGGTGGCTTGGACCAGAGTAGTAGTGAAAGTGGGAAGAAGCTCTTGACTTGTAAATGTGGTTTAAAAGTACAGTCAGCAGAGTCTGCTGATGGGTTGGAGGTGGGGTGTGAGAGGAGGAAAGGGCCATGGCTGCCTGCAAATGTTTTGGCCTGCGTCACTGGAAGAATGGAGTTGCTCTTTATTGAGATGAGGAAGACTGAGAGAAGAGCAGATTGGGGCAGAATGGGGAGAATTCACCAGTTCTGTTTCCACCTATTGAGTGAAATACCTATTTGATTTCTTAGTGGAGGTATCCATTTCAAATTATAGTAGACATTCCAAATAATAGGCTCCCCCAAAGAATAATAATAGCTAATACCATTTACACAATGCTTTACAGTTGACAATGCTTATTCTGTTTCCACATCACCCACATAAGGTAATTTGTTTCTTTCCATTTTACAGGTAAGGAAGCTGAGACTCAGAAAGGTTCTGCACAAGAGAGGCAGTGTTTGAATGTTGCCTCACAGAGGTAGATGTCAACCAGCAGCCAGTTAGCCTTTAAGAGTAGCAGTCAACCAACAGAGAGACCACCTCTTACCCAAGGCTCTCAGGTAGGAAGACCTAGACCTCCCTAGCCCTGTCCCCAGCCCTCTCACAAAGAAGAGCCAGCAGGAAAGTGGAGAACAGGCTGTGTCCCCTCCCCTCCCCTCAAACCACCAGAGCCATGGCCAGGTCTAGCTTCCCTGGGAGGGGCAGGGCAGGAGCTTTGAAGGGGAACTTGAGATGGACATTTCAAAAAAGAATATTTTTATTTGTGTACACATTTAAAATTAATCTTGAAGACCAGAGGGAGACTATTCTAATTCCTAAAAGTAGCTGAGAATCCGTGGCATCCATCATTAAGCTACCCAGTGAAAAAAAGGGGTTTGACATGGCGTCACTGAGGGCAGCCATTGAAAAAGATCAAAAACCTTTAAGTTTATACAGGATATGACACCCAGAAAAACCAGTGGCAATTGCATTTCCTTCCAGCCTTTTTCCCATGTATCTTTTTAACATTGTTCAGATCTTACCAGCTAGGCAAGTTTGTTTTCCCGTAACCTGTTGTTTTCTCATCACTACTTAATACAAACATTTCCCCCCATGGTCTTAAACATTTTTGTAATCATCATTTTCAAGTGGCTGTACACTAACCAGCCACTTAGTCTGCTTCCACAATTTATATACATCTTTGTGCATTAAGCTGTTGGGGGTTACCTTGCTAGATATTTCCCAATGAGTAGAATTATTGGTTTAAAAGATAGAAACGTTTTTAGACTTTTGATAAATTCTAATAATTTTCCAGAAAAGTTCTTCTAGTGGCATAGGAAAATAAGAGTGAGCTTTGGAAGATCTTCTGGTTCTAAATCTCAGGCTTTTATTTATTTACTTATTTATTTTATTTATTTATTTTTTAAATTTCTGTGCTGGTCTTCTTGTGAAATGGAGACGAGTGCATGTGTCATGATCACGAGAATCAGAACCATGACCTCAGTAAACAGCAGTGGTGCTTGTTATAATGAGAGAAGATTTGCAGAATTCCTAGGAAATTGTCTTTGTTCAGTCACCCACACTGGCCCCCACATTGGAGGACAGTCTGCCCTCACCAGTTCTTCTTCTCAATCTGATGGCTGGCAGACTTTTCCCAGCAGCTCCTACACAGTCTGAAATGACCCTTTTTTCCCTCAGTGACATGAAGGGGTTTGTCGCTTTGATTGTCAGCTCCTATCTGGGCTTCAAGGGCAAATTTCCCCATGTCCTGCTTTCTCTGAGCTCCTTGCTCCTCCCACACCCATTCTACATCTTCAAGTCCTAAGGGTACCTCAAGGTCCTACTCTAACACTACCTTCTCAGACCTGGCTGGCACTTCATCCTTCTCCAAATCATCAGAGCATTTATTTCCCTTCACCTCTCACATTACATTCTCTCTTATGGTACAGACATCCACTTATGTGTATGTCCCATGTCCTACTCTGTATTCGTAAGCTCCTTGAGAATGGGAATCGAGTTTTTCTTAGTACACAGAATATCTGTTCCATGAATTAGTCGTTGCTCAGTGCCAAGTACTATTCTAGGTATTGAGAATACAGAAATGAATTATCTTTGCATGAATACCATTTGCAAAGAAACCTGGTCTCCTATGGGGAGATCAATTCATAAAAACGTGATGCAGAAGTAGAAATATGTGCAGAACAGAGAGATGGCACAGAGGGAAGCACAGTGATGGAGCCCTGGGCTCCACAGTCAGGCAGTTCAGGACCCCACTTGGCTCCGCCAACTTCACAGCTGTGTGACATTGGTGGTTACCTTTTCTCTCTGGGTCTCAGTGAGAATAAATTAGTACCTACCCTACAGGGTTGTCAATACACATAAGGCCTCTAGTGTGGTGTGTGGCACATGGTAGTGACGTAATAAATGAAAACTGGGGTGCCTGGGTGGCTCAGTTGGTTAAGTGTCCAACTTCAGCTCAGGTCATGATCTCACAGTTCATGAGTTCAAGCCCTGCACTGGGCTTTCAGTTGTTGGCACAGAGCCTGCTTCCGATCCTCTGTCTCTCTCTCTCTCTCTCTCTCTCTCTCTCTCTGCCCTTCCTCTGCTCTCTCTCTCTCACACACACACACAAAAAGAAAAAGAAGAAAGAAAGCTATCTCCCTTCTGGAGGGGGAGGGAAAGCTGTGGAGACGAGGGGCCATCTGAGCTGAGCTTTTGAATAAAAATTCTTAGGTAGGCAAGAGATAAGGACTTTACAGGCAGAGGAAACTACATGAATAAGCAAATAGTTTATCAGGATCCAAAAGCCCTGCCACTCACGGAGTTTGTGCTCCTTAACATGGACACCAAAGCAGTCAACAGGCTCAAGGCATGGATTTTGACTCAGAAGAGGAGAAAATCAGGAGCGAATGCCCTTGCAGGAGGGAGAGAGATGTCAACAATCACGCAGTTTCCTTTTCAGTGTTGCTGCAGGCTTTGACCTCTGCCTGGTATGGACAGGCCACCAGATAGGGCACCAGATTTGGGGAGGGCAACAGACTTTCCCTGAAGCAAAAATAAATTATTTGCCTGTTGTGCCAATCCATAGTGATACAAAAAAGCTTTATTCAGAAGCACCTACCTCCACACTGCCTTGTCCTCCAAGGAAAGTTGTTTTGTTAGGAAGAATTCTTCTCTTAGATAAATATTTGGCATTTCCTTTCACAGCAGTTTAGCAAGAGCTGCAGATCCAGACATTAATTGCTCTACCCTCCTCCTCTCCACCCCCGTGAGAACTGCTTCACAGGGTATGAAGGCACCCTCCACTCTTAGAGAGGTGCAGAGGAGGGTCAGAGGTAGCCATAGGGAGGGCGGGGAGCTGGCTGTGTAAGGACTAGAATTCTGGAGGCCCTGCTGCCAGGTACCCAGTGGCTAGGGATGATTATGTAAATTAGAGGAAGTCCCACCAGCCCACTTTCTCCAGGGCCCAGGATAGATTTTAGAGATGCTGCTGATAATATTAGGGTCAGTTTCAGGGTAACTTTAGGGTGAGTGCTGACTATTGTCACTCAAATGTGAGGGAGGGCACGACTGTGGAATTTCCTCTTGCAAGGGGCCCTCAAGAGAACTGGGAAATTCTGAATTTGCTGCCCAGGCTGGCAGCCATGACTTCATCCCTGGTGCTTCAGAGTCCAGACCTTTCAGAAAAGCCAGAAAGCAGATAGATAAGCCCCCAGAAGAACTGGGGCAGATGGTAATGGGATTCATTCACCACTCCCTCCAACTCCTTCCTTTTGCCAGCTCCCTGCCCACTCTCTTCCCTTTTTCCTTCCCCTCCTACTTCTACCCCCAAAAGCAGACCTAAAGGAACACAAAAGGACCAGGAAACAGGACAGGTGACCCCGGAAGACAGTTCTTGTTCTGAGCACATTAGGCCCTTCTTTGCATGGGCTCTGAAGTTCTCGGAATGACCTTGGTTTGGCAATGTGGCATTGCACTCTGCATGGATCGATGGATTGATCCGAAGACCAAGAAATCACAAGCTCTGCGGGTCAGATAAGCTTAACTCACACAAACAAGGAGCCCGTGGTGGGCTGGGACCCCAGTCTGGGTGAAATCCAAGATTTGAAACCAGGGGAGGACCTGGAGAAACAGGCTTGGGCAGTGGTCAGCAAACTCTAGCCTCAGGGACAAGTCCAGCCTGCCACCTGTTTTTGTACAGCTCGTGAGTTATGAATGGTTTGTACCTTTTTTAATGGTTGGAGACAAATCAAAAGCAGCAGAATATTTTGTAACATGTAAAGATTGTATGAAATTCAAATTTCAGTGTCCATCAGTGAAGTTCTGTTGGAGCCCAGCCATGACCATCCATTTATGTATTGTCTGTGCCTGGCTGCTCTTACACAATGGCAGAGTTGAGTAGCTGTGACAGAAACCATATGGCCCACAAAGATGAAAATGTTTACCCTCTGGCTCTTTACAGAAAAAGTTTGCCTGCGTTCATTATTTTGAGAGCGTAGCCTGGAGAAGGAGATAGTGCAGGTAAACTAAAAGGGAGCTTTGTGTTTCCTAATGTGCTCATAATGGATCAGTCATGAAATCCTCGCAGCAGCCTCGTGAACAGGAACTGTTTGCTATCCTTGTTTTCCACATGAGGAAGAGGAGACACACCTGCCAGAAGTCACCCAGTTAGAAAGTGGTGGCGCTGGGCTCTGCACCCAGCTGGCTATCCCCAGAGACCACTGTGAACCAGGGCACCGTGGTGAAGACCCAGGAGGGTGAGATTCAGATGCCCAGAGCCATGGAGGGAGAGCCTCCCAGGTGGAGGGTGTTCCCTGGGTGAAGGCCCAGGGCTGGCAATGAATGGTGCACACTGAAAATGTAAGGAGCAGAGTGGGGAGCTCCAGTTGGATGGGACAGCTGGGGTCAAGCCATGACACTTCCGGTGCAGGATAGTCGTGAAGAAACAGTCTGGGCCTACGTTCAGGTTCTCAGTGTACCTCTTAAAGCTGTGTGTTTGGGGCAAGTTGCTTAACTGTAAAAATAGTGTCTACCTCCTTGGGCAGCTGTAAGGACAGACTGAAGCAATGTGTGTGAGGTGTTTAGAAGGGCACCTGGCACTCAGTAAACACAACATGTGCTGTTATTATTGAGGTTATTGTTGTCAGAAACTGGATGTGTTGAAGGTTGGCATAAACAAAGGCCTGATACATGAAAAATGAAAGCACAAGTGGGGACTTGTGCTTGGGGCATATCAAGTAAAAAATGTGGGATGGGAGCCAGGGAAATACATATGAGGCAAGTTGTTGTGGAGAGTTAGTTTTGGGGATCCCCCCCCAAGGCTCTAGAGGGACAAAGGAACAGAGAGAGTCAGGGAAGGGCTTAAAGTTCACTGTCACCCATCAGGAGCCTGGCTTTATGCCCAGCACCTGGTATACATTATTAATCCTCACTACAACCCTCCCAAGTCAGTCCTGACACCATTTTTCAGATAAGGAAGCCAAGGCTTGGAGAATTGCCAGAATTATAAGTGTCTCAGAAGGTATGTCCGGAGACTAGCCATAGCCCCAAATGCAACAGGCCTCCAGGTCCCACTTTTGGCTATCAGTGGACAGATTTCTCAGTAGCCCTATGTACCAGGGGTTCCTTGGTGCCACAGGGCTTCCCTCGCCTATGCCAGCGGCAGAGATGGGTGATCACTGCTGTGGGGAAGTGAGGCCAAGTCTTTGCCCAGGCCATCAGGCAGTGGCTGGACAGGCTTCTGGTGTGGCAGCTCTGCCTGGAGCAAGTGACTTGGGAGTGGGGTGCAAGTCACCTGAGAGGGTTACCTAAGCATGAAGAGTGCTTACCCAATAGGGTCTCTGGGCACTCTTTCCAGCACTAACCCTGGCTTCCTCCGTGGCTTTTTCGTGCTGCACTGTGCAAGCCCTTGTCCCAGGGCCCTGGCAGAGTAAGGGCCTGCTCTGTGCTGAGCACGGTAGTGGACATTTACATGTGTGTAAAGGCACTGTTGCTGGAGCTTGGGAATGAAAGTTCTGGAGTCAGAGGTCAGAACTGAGTTTGTATGCTGGCTCTGACACTATGTGACAGGGGTGGTGGGATGCCTCTACCTCTCTGAGCCTGTTTGCTGGCCTGCAGGAGGGGGATGGTAATGGAACCAACTTTACAGGTTGTGCTGAGAATTAAGCACAGAAAATGTTAGCTCATGATGGGCTCCCTTACTCTTCATGCCTGTTTATCTGATGAGGAAATTGAGACTCAAAGATTTGCCCAGGGTTGACAGCAAGCAGATGGTGGATCTGTACAGCCAAAGCTCAGGTGTTTTTTGTGTGTTTTTTTTTAATGTTTATTCATTTATTTTTGAGAAAGAGAAAAAGTAGGGGAGGGGCAGAGAGAAAGGGAGAGAATCCCAAGCACGTGGGGCTCGAACTCAAGAACCGTTGAGATCATGACCTGAGCCTAAATCAAGAGTCAGATGCTTGACCGACTGAGCCACCCAGGCACCCCCAAAGCTCAGGCTCTTTACCCTTAACCATGGCAAAGTAATTCCACCTTTACACACCCATGTTCTGCACAGCTTTCCTCCCTCTGGCCTGAAGGGCACAGGTGTACAGAGGAGATGCAGAGGTTGGGAGGCAGGCAAGGGTACCTCCTCTTGCTGCTCAGGCCTCCAGGTGAGTAGTGCTTTGGAAGAAGCAGCCTGCTTGCTTTGTCGTTCCCCTCCTGCCATGCACAGATACTGCTTCCTAACTGTGGTCCCTCCCTGTCCATGGACATGTAGGGGTTTTGCGGTGGGGGTGGGGGGTTTGGGGGAACAGGGCCAATGATGTCTTTAGCTCAAGGCCAGATTCTCTGCCTTGACACCTGGAGGGTGCCACCAGCTGGCAGATCTTGTGGTCACAAGGCCACATGAACAGGGCCTCAGCATTTCAAAGTTGCCCTTTCCTCTGATACTGACACCGAATGGCCCAAGCCTCCATCCCACACACTCCACAGAACCCAGCAACTTTCCCAAGATTTCATGTAGATGGCTTAGAGGTTTTTTAAAAAATCCAGCTCAGAGCCTTTGCCTTTAAACCAGAGCATCGTAATTAATATTAATGTGGGTCTAAATAATTTTGTGCTTTGTTTATTCTTCCTGGTCTATGTTTATTTTTCTCTCCTTTATCATTTTTTTTCTACTTGTTTGGAGGTTAAATGCTGTTTCTTTTAGTTTAGGGGTTTCCCTCTTTTCTCGAGGTTTCTCAAGATGCCCAGGCTGATTTAAATCTGCCATACCCTCTCACTAAAATTCTTGCTCCCATTAATTCTTCACTGTGCTCACTTCTTGCCTCTTGTTTGCTGTTGTCTTTCCCCCTTCTTTTATTTTAAATTAATTAATTTATTTATTTTGTGAGAGAGAACACAAATAAGGGAGGGTCAGAGAGAGAGAGAGAGAGAGAGAGAGAGAGAGAGAATTCCAAGCAGGCTCCACACTGTCAGCACAGAGCCTGATGTGGGGCTTGAACCCACAAATTGCGAGATCATGACCTGAGCCAAAACCAACAGTCCATGCTTAACTGACTGAGCCACCCCGGTGCCCCTCCCCCTTGTCTTGATACATTCACCACAAAGGGTGCAACAACCTTTTACCTAACCCTGTAGGTAACACAGGGTTGGGGGCTGTTTCATGTTGCTGAACTTCTTAGAGCCCTTTGGCCATGAGAACCCTCTCCCTGCCCATGTCCCTTCTTAGGTCCTAGCTAGTCATTATGTTGGGTCCCCTTTAACTCCAGGTCTTCTCTCCCAGAGCTCCACCCCCAGGCCCTCACCATCCTGGACCAACCTACCTACCCTCCCACTGTTACTATCCCTACCTTGCCCAGTTTTTCTCCCTGGACGTCTTGTTACCTGAACTCATGGTTAGCTCTGCTTATTTGTTAACTGTTTCTTTCCCAGTAAGTTCCACAAGGGTGTCCTGCTCACCACCATGCCCCCAGGGTCTGAGGCTGAGCCTGGCACACAGCAGTGCAGACAACAAGGAGTGAGTATCTGTTGAACAAATGGGTGAATGCCGGCAGCAGAGTCCTCAGTGGGAACATCCACCTATCAATCCCAGTGTAGCTGCAGCTGGTGCAATGAGGAGGAAGAGAGGTCTCCTGAGATCCCACCTCTCCCCCAGGTGCCCTCCCTTTGCATCCCAAAGACCCCCACCCGCACCCTTAGCTGAAAAACTGGACTCAGGGGAGCAGGCAGAGTAACGTACTAACGTTTTTAATACAGTCTGATCAGATCAATTCACAGCACCAGGTCACCCTGGGCCTGCTCACACGTGACACAGCCGAGGTACACAACAATGTCCCCACCTGCCAGCTCTCCTGCCTTCCTGGCTACCAACAACACTGAAACCCGCTACTTCCCTGACCAGACTGGCATTTTTAAAATTTTGCATAAAACTATTTCTTCCATAGACTTCAAACAATCAACTAGCCAAGTTAATTATGGTACATCTAAACAAAGTTTAATACTAACCCTAACGTGTGACTGCGGTTTACAAAGAGCTCTGTATCACCTGGGATAGCTTTCAGTAGCAATTCACTACAACTGGTCCTAAAAAATAACAATAATAATAATAATTAGAGAATTAAAACCCAACAGCAAGTTGAATGGTTAAAATCACATAAGAACTGGAATTTGGGGTGGGGGTGTCCTCAATAGCCCAGCTTGTCCTAGTAGCGAAATGCTAGCCTCTAGGTAGGGCTCAGAAAGGTCTGAGGCCCTCCAAGTCAAGGGTTAAGCTCAGGGGCTCTCAGAGGGCACTCACCCCATGGTCCATGGGATGCTGTAGGCTTCCAGCTTTCTTGAAAATAGTTGGGCATCAGCACTGTGTAAGTGGGTGGAGACCCTGATGTGGTTTCTCTTAAGGGATATGAGAAGGGGGAGGGGACCCAAATCACTGAGGTCCCTGAATGCCGTCACGTGTGGGTTTGGGATTGGGATCACTAAGAATTGGGCACCAGGAATTCCAGCTTCCACCCATTAGAGAAACCGGGACTGGTGTGGCCTTGGAGGCCTATGTAGTGTTTTCTGCCCTTGTCCCATACCAGGTCTTGCAGATATTTCTGCAGAGTATCAGATGAGAATCTATTTCTAAAGACCACTGAAGGGATGGGTGGTGGAGAGGGAGCGGGTGGGGGGGTGACAGGGTGGGGGGAAGGGGGAGTTAAAAACGAATAAAAATCTCTCAGCTACAGAACCCAAAGACATTACTTCCCTCCGCATTCACAGCATTTCTCAGCGGTCCCCGGTGGCCATTTCCGTGGGGACACAGCATCTGCCTCACTTCCCCTCAGGCCCCATGGGCTGCTGGTCAACCTCAGGATCTACTAAAGATGATGCAAACGCTGACTGAACAATCTGAAACCCAAAGGACTCGAGGAGAGACATGTTCTGCTGGGGAGAAAAAGGTGAGCCGAGGGCAGGGCCCAGGTCCCCCAGGGGGCCCCCAAGCGCCCGGACATGCACCTTCTGGATGTGTTTGTTCAAGTAGGACTTGGAGCGGAAGAAGCTCCCGCATTCAGGGCAGGGGTACTTCTTCTCCCCGTCAGACTCCATTTTGTTTTTGGGGACTGCCATGTCGCAGGAGAAGGAGCCATTGGTGCTCTGTTTCTCAGGCGTCTTCAGGTCACTGGCGTCCGAGAGGTCACCGTAGGAGTCAGAGCTCTCAATCGGATCCTGATGTGAGCATTTCTGGCCTTCTAGGAGAAAACAAAACACACAGGAGAGATGAGGCCAGGCTTTGGAGATGCCCCCTCCTGGAGGGGTCGGGAAAGGCCAGCTCATAGGCCTGTGGAGGGCAGCGGATGGCCAGCCACTGCCCTGGCAGAACCCACGGAGGTTCAGCTGGTCAGTCTGGGAGCCTGGTGTGCCTATGGGCGTGAGACAGCAGGGCCCTGGGGCTGCCAGCCTCCCTCGCCGCGGACTCTTCATGCAGGTGCACGTGTATCGCTCACCACCATCTCAGCCTGCTTCAAGGAAGAGGGTACGGAGAAGGGGCCTCCACTGCTTCCACCCAGAACAACTCAAAGACCCCCAGTTCCTAGGCACTTTGCTGGCTGCCCCTGGGGGTAAGATGGCTGTTCTGATGATGCTGAACAGGTATATCAATGGCCTCACCTCCACACCAGACTAGCTGCACCCTAGCAAGGCAGAACCAAAGCCGTGAGGTCCTCAACCCGGCAGACCCCACTGATGGCTGAGACAGAAGCCAATCCTTTTCCCAATGCTGCAAACACAAGCCCTGCCCTTATTGCCTTCCTTCTGCCAAAACCCATCCAGGGCCCAGCAGCCAAAGCATAGAGATTAAAAAGTAACTTTGAACAACTCGGTCAGCTGACTGTCCCCACACAGGGCTCAGGACAAGCTGGGCCTCAAGACAATCCTCATTGCTCTGCCTTGCCCTGCCCACACTGCAGTCCACCAGTCAGAAGCTTCCTGCCTAGTTCAGAGAGCCATGCCGGGAAGGGAGGTCTGTGATGGGAGCGTGGAGCATGCCATCTCTGCCATCTCTGCCGTCTGCCAAGCCCCTGGCATCATCCCCAAGGCAACAACTAGAAATACCACAGAACAACCTGAATCAACACGTGAAGGTGGGCCCTAGGGAGCTCTCTGCAGACCAACTCCAAGTCAGAGGCAGTCACATATCTCATTTATCGCCATGCATTTCACAAACGCAGCCAGAGGCCCGCCAGAAAGGGCCGCTCACAGCAACCAATCACCCCTATCAAGGAGGAAGCCAGCCCTTGGCTCCCCCTTGCCCACAGGGTCAAAGAAAAAGAAAGCATTCAGCCGCAGCTCCACACCATCCTTAAAGGGCCACAGGCAATGGACAGGCCCAGAGTGACTCATCATGCAGGACTTGCTTCCAGCCTTGGGCCCGGGGCATCCCTGCAGGGCTCCAGACAGTGGGGGCTGGCCAGGAGCAAGGGAGGAAGGCTGGGGAAGAGGAGGCGGGGGCTGGATCTTGGCAGTGCCCTAAAAGCCTCACTCACTGCCCTGGAGTGAGATACCCACTTGTGACTTTTGTCCTGGAGGCCACTGCCACTCAGATCTCAGAGCCTCCTTGAGGCGGCCAGCAAGCCGGCAGCCTTCCCGCCTCCCCACGCCCGGCCCAGCGCCCCCACAACACAGTCTGCGCAGAGAAGCAAAGTGCAGAGCAAGGGGTCGCTTGCCTTTGTTGCCATAGGTCCTGGCGCAGTGGAACGCTGCTCCCCCATTCGGGATGGGCTCCTGGTGCCTGGAGACCTGGGGAAGGGGAACACCGTGGTGGGTTTTAACATGGACCTTTAAGTAGGAGGCAGAGGAGAAACCTAAACAAGACAAAAGGAGATGAGATCCCGCGGCCAGCACAGAGGTACCTCTCTGCTTCCCCCACGCCTCTCCTCTGGCCGCTTTGGCTAGCATTCCCAGGTCAGCTGCACCTAGAAGGGGCCCCCTTGTTGGTTCAAAAACGGTTGCAACCACAGGAGCCACCTGGCTCAGGACGGGTGGCACTGTCCTCGAATCGGCTTCTCTGCAGAGCCCACTCTGCAAGGCTGAGGTGTAGGACCCAGGCTGGCTGCCTGGAGGGATGGCCTGAGATCCTGCTCCTGCCAGGGCCAGAGGCCAAATGCCCCTCGGCTTGCTTGGTGCCTCAGTAATGAGCGGTTGGAGAAGATGTCCCACAGCCCCAGGTCAGCTGCAGAGACCCTGGCTAGAAATGTAGTCAGAAAAGCAATGAGGCTCAATGGCAGCCACAGGACTCCAGCCAGCAGAACGCCTGCTTAACACTTGTAAAGGCAAACTGCACAACAAACCAGATGGAGGCAAGATGAAATCCCAAAGGAATGCCTCCAGGAGTCCCCTTCCTTCTATCTAGCAGGACATGTTCTATTTTGCTAACTTTCTCACTTTCCAAATAACTGGATTTAGTAATTCTTCAGACCTTCTGAGGAACAACAAAAATAGCAAGTTACATTAAAGAGGCTCAGTCAGCTCTTATTCACGGTCATCTTTTTGGTTTGGGTTTGGAGCATCCATCAGGTTCACTTAAGGAGGAAAAAGAGATAATCTTTGCCTTCATTTTGGAGGAGGGGCAATCCAGCCATCTTGAAAACTGCAGCAGCCCAACCCAGATGTTCTGGTCAGTTCGAGCCATACGATAGCTCACGCTGGGAAGCATAGATCTTGGGCCAACTTCCACACCAGCCACAAGTCTGAGGACATGAAACCAGGTGGGCCAGTCAAAGGAAATTGACTTGGGTTTTGCAGGAAGTTGTGTCATCAAACTCCACAGTGGTCAAGGATCAGGACGCACTTTCAGCAGGAACCGAAGCATTTTAGCATAAGGTCCACCTGGTGTCTAGTGCCCTTTAATCTACTCCAGATCTGGTTGACACATTCTCAAGTGCTTTTATTCCCCTTTAAAATTACAGTTATAGGATAACAGTGGGATCCACTCTGAACATGTCAGAGGCTGCAGGGTGCTGTGTAATGTCTGCACAAGTCTGATTTGGCATGGCCTTTCAAATGCTGCTGGAACAGTTTATTAGGTTCACTTTTAGCAAGTGATAATGGTGTGCCAGGGCCCAGCACGTTGCATGCTTTATTCTATAGAATTCCACCAGTCACCCTATGAGCTGGGAATTATGAGTATACCTATTTCATAGATGAAAAAACAAGAGGGTTGGTAAGGTTAAGTGACTTGTGGTCACATGTACAGCTACTAGATGGCAGAGCCTGGACTCCAACCCCAGGACCATGTGCTACCGTGTGGTCCTTAACCACTGAGCAGACTCTTTAGTAGGCCCTGGCCGCAGAAACATCCCTTGGATTTCGGTGGTAGGTTTCATTTATCACCATTTCCCCTTACGTATTTCCGCCATATTGGTGGGTTAGAATGGAAGCAGCCAGTAGACAGGAGCTGACCTGTGAAAATCTTTAACACACACTCCCCTGACAGTAGCAGTTGGTGGTTTCGGAGGAAAGGGGCACTGAGTGACTGTTCCTTTCTTTCCTGATACAGCTACTCTATAGACCCCTGGTCCAGTTTCTGGAGTCCTGCCCTGCCTAGTAGAGCCAAGTTATCCTGTGCTGTGACCAAGTAGTCTGCCTGGGGCCAACCAAGGGGGACAGACTGGCTTAAGAGGGTCCCATATAAACATTCTTATGAGGGAGGCTCCAGTCAGGAATGAGTAGACAAGGCTAACAGGAAAGAGGACCTTAGCCCTGCCCCCTGGGATTGGTACTGTGGCCCCTGGCAACCAGCATAAGATACCAGGCCTTTCCAAGAACATCACAACTCCATTTTAGAAGGGATTTGTTTTGTTTTTGATTTTTAATTCCCGTGGAGCCTCGGAAGTGGTGTGAAGCCCTCTCCATGGTATAGCAGAGCAGGTCCACTGAGATTAAAGGGGACGGGAAAGGAGGAAAGGAGCACCGGGAATTATTATATTTACTCCTTGTGGAAAGAACTACACCAGGGGAACACAGCAAATGCTCAATGAAAATCTGCTGTGTTTTCCTGAAAAACAGTCTGAGAAACACATGGCTAGGTCCTCTTAACTTTACCCCAGCTGCAGACTGTACTATCTATAGAAAACCACATGGCAGGGTAGTAGGAGTGGATCCACAGCTGCCATTTAAAGCCCAGAATTTAAACACAGAGCAACTCAGCAGCCAAGTGTTGGGATAAAACGGAAGCTGAGTTTCGGAGAACACATCTTTGAAGCCAGAAACGTTTAGTGGGAATTCTGAACTCACCTGCCCATTCACCACTGATTAACCAAGAACCAGAGAGGCAGTTTGATACAGGCACCAGAATGATGTCAAGACAGTGAGCACACATGTGACTTCACTACAACCAACAAGCTAGCCTCCCCCGCACTCCAGAGATGAAGAGTTCACAGCCAAAGACTGCTGCTCCTCCACGGCATTTTCTTGCTTGGTGCGCTGCAATTTGCACTCCAGAAGCAATCTCCTTTCACAAATTCCACTTACACAGAGGGGTCAGGGACTGCTTTCTTCTTGTCCAAACCCTGCTGGGACCATGCCCAACAGAGCTGTGCTGGAGGGAGGCACTAAGTAGGTGTGTATCAGCTCAGTCCAGGGGAATGGCAGGCTGGCTGTGTCCATTACTGGCACCGGTGACAACTTGCGTGCTCACCTCTCACTGGGGAGAAGGCTTCCTCCCCTTTAAGCAATGATGTTGGAGTTCAAATGCTGTCTCTGTCAAAGGCAAGTTTCCAATAAGCTATCCCTCTTTCTCATACCAGTACGTGTGCATATATACAAAGACCTTGCTACAGAAACTTTTTAAAAAGAAGAAAATCATGGTGAATCTACCAAGTCCTTCTCTCCTTCCCACTATTCAGCTCAACTCATTTCCTCAATTTGAAAATGAAGAAACAAGCTTTTTCTAGCATCAAAACTCCTTCCACTGCAAATAATCTTCCTCTACAGATGGTATGACCCACATCCTGGTATGTCTCTAGGACAAAGACAATGTCATCTATTTCAAATGCGGGGCTAGAGCAGCCAGGTTGCCTGCCTCCCTTCTTATTCTTCATGGGCAAGAGTCGTTTGTGTGGCAAAGACTGGTGGATCTATAGGTAGTTAAGTTGACTGCCTGAGATTGAAGGGTGTCAGAGGGTACCTGATCCAACCTCGACCATCTGACCATCTGGCTGACATCAGCCTTTGCTTGAACCCTTGTGGACATAAGCACATTCATTTGTTTGTGCTCCTCTTCCTATATCACAGCCTTGGTGGTGGGCAGGGAGAAGAATGACCCAGAGTTTTCTGCATTCTGATTCCAGGTCTCGATGTCTTTGGTATCCTTATCCTCTTCCTTTTTCTTTTTATTTCCTCAGGAGTCGTCTCCTTCTATTTCTGCCAATGAATGAGTCCTGAGATAGAATCCCGCTCCTTCACTTCTTATAAAGACCAAAATTGTTTTCTCTTCCTCCTGTATGCGTAGGAGGGTGGGACCAGAGTCCTCTTCGTCTTGTTGGAGGGATGGGGCTTCCCATTCTGACTCTGAGACCCAGAGCTGTTTAGCCTATGATCCAGATCTAGTCTTGGCTTTTCTGAGCAAAGGTGAGCTCTGGTTTGACTCTTCCAGCTCCCCCAGTCCAGTCACGTGGTCTGTGGCTGCTGCCCAAGTCCTGATGTACGCCAGTTGTTGGCTCTGCCACATCAGCTGTCTCCTAACTGGGTCGACTTTCCCTGCTGTTCCCTGCTGCTCTCAGCTCTTCTTTCCTCCTGAGCTGGGCCCCCAGGGGCCGTGGCCCTGGGTCTCCCGTTCAGTTCTTGCCCGACTCGGCAATCTGAGCTAGGCTCTGAGTTTCATCGTTAACATCCTTCTCTGCTCTCACTGTTTTCCAGCCTCTGGTCTCTGACCTCAGTTCTCAGATGGAGAACCTCAGGCTTGAAAACTTGACCAAACACCAAACGCCTGCTGATGGCATGTTGCAGGTTTAGTTATTTGTAAGGAGCCGGTCGGGGGACAGGGGGGATTCTGTCAGAAAGCCAGGTTAGGATGAAGCAAGATAAAAAACCAGCTTTTTCTAGAGCTGGGGCAGCCACAGTTAAGATGGTCAGCCACAGCCTGATAACTCCCTGCACGCACAACCCCACTGCCCACCCCCCAGGGGAAGCTCCTGCCAGAAAGGGTTCAACTGACGTGTCAGAAAGTAGGACAGACGCTTAAGCAACTTTTATTTCCACCTCTCCACTTTCACAGCAGATTTCCTGGTGGTACAAACATCTATATCCAGTGGCCTTCAAGGCAAACCCCAGGTGTGCAATCCCAGGGAGGGACCCAGCTCCAGGGCACCAAGAACACCCAGCTACTCAGCAGTCTCCCTCCACCAACGACCTCAGGGCATATGGAGACAGCAGAAGCACCCAAAGATTCCAGCCAAGGACTGCAGGGGTGCCTGGTCCAAACCAGAGTGTCAGTGAGCTGTGTCTTTCCTAACACTGTTACAAAGCGCAAGGATGGGACCTCCCAAGGATGCAGGTCCTTGTGGGGAGTTCAGAGATCTTTCACCTACCTTGTCTCCTGGGATCATCACAACAACCCTACGAGGTAGGCAAGGCAGGGTGTTCTTAACCCCATTTAAGTGATGAAAAAACAGGCTCAGAAAGGGGAAGGGAGAGCTCAAAGTCACAGAGTAGGGCAAGGTAGGAGGGGCGTGGACTAAACCCTCAGTCCAACTCCAGTTCAGTACTCAATCCACTAAGCCATACCCAAGACTTCCAGAGGCATTGGGACAAGAGAGTCCCAGGAGAAAGGACTTCCCAGCAAGGTCCCCACCTGGCCAAAGCAAGCACACCGTGCAGAAGCATCTTCATGCCCACCACAGACGGCTGCCCCAACCTTCGGCACAGATACGGCGCAAGCCTCCTCCACTGACACTGTGCTTGCATGACACAAACCTTAGCCCTCCAACCACCAACAAGCCCTGGCGGAAGCTCAGGGGCAGGCCAGACTTCATCCAACACAACACTGGGGCCACAGAACCAGACTCCACCTAGGCCCACCTCGGCCTCAAGCACACTGTCCTGCTCAGAGCACCGTCTACATTCCTGTCTCATCCAGGCCACAGTCACCTGGGTTTGGGCTCTTTCCTGACCATTTGTGTTAGAAACTTTCTGCCCCTTGTCCATCTCCAGACTCAACCTCCTTCCTTGGTTGCTGAATTTCACATGCCAGTGAAATCAGCCAGCCAAAGCTCTCAAGCAGGACCCTCTTTTTCCCCCACTTCTTGGGGCTTAACGACTCTCCCACCAACCTCAGTAGTTCAGTGGTGTCTACGAAATGTATCCATCCTGCCATCTGCCCAGCACATGTGTTATGAGCCCAGACTTGGAAACAGTACTCTCTCCTTCCGTTCCCACTTGCTGATCTCCTGGGAACTCCTATCCCAAGCACCCCAAGTCTGGGAAGGAAGAGGTGGCAAATAGCCGCCTGGGCAACGAAGGTGTTTATCGTTCAGTGGGAAGGGAGGGCCAGCCGTGCAAGGAGTGGAGTCTGAGGCAAGGTGATCAGGACACCCCTGGCCTCCCACACAAGCTCAGGCCCATCCCCTGGAAATGAGGAAACAGCAGGGAGATTACCTCGATTACAAATACTGCAGAAGTTGCTGGGCCCCTCACTGTGCTTCTTCAGGTGGTCTGCCATGTACGCTGCCCGCAAGTACTTCCCACACACCTGACAAGGCACCTTGTCTTCATGACAAGCCAGGTGGGAGCGCAGACGGTCTCGAGTGGCAAAAGAAGCATTGCAGGTCTGAGGGCAGAAAGGAAAACGAGATGAGGTGAAAACTAGCATCACATTCCTGACTTCCCACCAAGCACACCAGGAAACAAAAACGGTTTCTGGCCAACACATAGACTCCCTGTAATAAAGAGAGCTTTACATGTGGCTCATGCTTTCTCCCCAGAATGGCAAGTAAGCTGCTCTTATTTTCCATGATGCCTCCTCATGAGACACCTGAGTTGGAATTATTGGTTCCAGATGGCTACCACAACATGTCCAGAGCCTGGCACATTAAGTTCCACACTCCTTTACAGAATAAAGAAAGATGAGGCATTTGTTCATTCTTAAACATGAAGAACTGACTTTAGTTGCACTGACTATAAGTGAATTTACAGCAGTAAACTGGCATGTGAACAGACCAGTCTTCCTGTTCTCCATCCTGAGTTTTCTCTACTTGCTTTATGCAAAGAATTCAATTTATCCACTTTATTCAAACGTGACATTAGTCTTGGCCATGGGGAAATGGAAAGGAAAGGCAGGACGAAGCACAGAGATTACTCCTTATAATACTCTTGCGGGCTTGTATTGAGAAAGCAGCCCATAAAGTGATAGTCGATTCTGCTAACGTGAGAATTGAGCAGAGAGAAGGAAGGCTGCATGATTCAGAAGCATTTGTGGGACATGAAGCTGGGGAAAAGCTGGTAATGACAAGAATGATACCACCCCACATTGATAGAGCATGCATTCTGTGCCAGGCAGGCACCACGATTAGCCTTTCCAAGACACTGATCTCCTGCAATCCAGCCTTACAGCAGCCCTCCAAAGCAGGCCATGTTATCACCCTCCAGGGGAGGATAGCCATAGAAAGCTGTGGTGTGAGCACCAACTCCTAGCAAGACCCTGAGCGGATGACCCAGAAGCTGACGGTCAGCACCAGCATCCTGGGAGGCAGCCCCAGGTCCCCAGGCATTTCCTGTACCCGAGGGTCTGACTCAGTCTCAGTCCCTGACCTCTCCCCACCAAGAGCCCTTCCTCATATGGGGCTCACCCAGTTACCCCAGCCTTGGAGGTCACAGAATGTCAGGGAAGTCCTTGGGAGAGTTATAGTCTGGTGACGTTCAAGCTGTTTTGGTTCCATGGAGATGTTTTAGAGGTTCATGTCAAGTCTGACTCCTTTTCTATGTGTGCGTGTTTACTATTTTAGAACCCCAAGAGAAAGCAACATTCACCTTTAAGTGCATTACAGAGTGACCATTAACCCACTGAAGACCCGCCACCCCATTAACTCTCTAGAGTGGAGCTGCTCCTGCCGTCTCTGTTTAACAGAAGCATAGCCTGAGATCCCGAGACCTCAAGGTAAATGTCTGAACCCCATCACCTCAGGTACAAACGTTTATCTCCTTACTGTGTAATCAAAGGAAGACACCAATGTATTCGATATCGTGGAGGCTAAAGACACCTCTGTTCCTACTCCAGTCCCAAACGTCTGTGCACATCAGGACAGGCCTTACCATTCTCGGTCATTAGCTTTTAAGTAAATGTTAACACATTTGAACAGAACACCTTATGCTAATGAGATACCAACTGTAACTGTTTTATGCCTTGAGTTTATTCATTTGACAAATGAGGAAGCTGAGTGTGGAGAGCGATTTGCCTGAAGTACAGGACTCTACTACTAGAGGAAACAGCAGTCAAAACACTGCCACTGCCAGGCCAGTCCCCTACCCGTCCTTTCTTCCCAGCTTCCCTGAGGTATCCCTCCCTTCCCCACTTTACAGCTGGCCAGACAGAGGCCCTGAGGGGATATAGGACTGCTGGAATAGGAACTAGCCCCTGAGCCTGTGCCCCTCCCATTTCCAGACTTGGCACCCATAGCTTCTGGAGAGTGAAAGGTACTGATATTTTCTTTTTTTTTTTTTAATTTTTTTTTCAACGTTTATTTATTTTTGGGACAGAGAGAGACAGAGCATGAACGGGGGAGGGGCAGAGAGAGAGGGAGACACAGAATCGGAAACAGGCTCCAGGCTCTGAGCCATCAGCCCAGAGCCCGACGCGGGCTCGAACTCCCGGACCGCGAGATCGTGACCTGGCTGAAGTCGGACGCTTAACCGACTGCGCCACCCAGGCGCCCCGGTACTGATATTTTCTAACGCAGTGTGTGGGGTGGCCAGGACTCCCCTGAAAGGGAGAGGTGACAGAATTTGTGCAGACAAACTCGAGCACTCAGGTGACTCAGGAAGCATGATGGGTGCTTGGCCTCAAGGCCCCAAGTGGGCCCCACCTCAGGGACCTCATGATCCAATCGTAGGTGACAGTGGGGAGAAAATTCCATCTTCCAACCAGCCCACTGGCCTATAAACCAGAGCAGGGGCTGCCAAAAACACCCCCAGGAGAGAGGGGTGCACCTGCCTTTTTATCTGGGGATAGAGCCAGCTTTGCCAACCAGTGACTTGAGGACCGGCTCCCCACAACGAGAGGCAGTGTGGTCTACGCCTTAGGACTCAAAGGAACCAAAGATGGACCAGGTGTAAGAAAGTGCGGTCAAAGACACATTCAGAATTCCATCTTCCGCGGTCCCTGGGAAAAGCGCCACTAGAGAGATGTGAAAGCAATGCCTTGTTTCTCTTGCCAACCTCCTTTCGGGGTCTGTCCTTTAAAGCATTGCTTGTCACACTGTGCTACCTAAAGATAATGGACAGCCAAATCTCAATTATCCACAAGTAGATTATCCATTTGAGGGATTAGCTAGGCAAAATTAAAATCCCAGACCAAGCAGATTTTCCCCGCCCCCCTCCTCCATTGATTATCTTTCAAGGAATGAAAGCTAACTTTGGCCTGAGCAAACATAATTAGGAATAGAAATCTGCTGCTGGGGGGGGGGGGGGGAAGCACAAACACAACAAAAACTTTCACTGTATTACAAAGCCAAGCTGAAGTGATTGTTGGCTTCTCTGTGCCAGAATTGACCCTTCATGGCTCAAGTCTCCAAGATTTTCGGGGGGAATTGTCAAAGTGTACAAGCCTGAGTCTAGGCATGCCCGAAGTTCAGACAACACACAACATAAAGAGTCTGGGCACAGGACACAAAAGAGTGGCCAAAGGGGAGACAGATCCCAAAGAAAGGGACACCTAGAATCTCTATACTGGGGCCACTCAGGAGAAAGACATTTCCCATCCTAGAGACAGGGAGAAGACAGAGGGTCCCTGATGGGACAAGAGCGAGCCAGCATAGCATGCTCTGATCACCACTGATGTTTGGAATGGCCGCACCTTGCCCCGGCCCTGTGCACAGGCAGCCTGTTGTTAGGAGCACACCTGCCGGGTCCTGGCCCAGCCACCCTGAGCTTGGGCCACCTCTGGTCATCACCACTCAACAGAGTCCTAGTCATGCTCCCTTCACTCCCCCGACAGTTTCTCCCCATCCCAGAATTCCTAAAGCTTTTCTTCCCAGGGGTTGAGCAGCTCAGGAATGGGGCCCAAATAGTATCAGGGACACTTAGTGCACATCCAACCTTTGGTGGCCTTTGAAGTCTGGCAGCCTGGGGGTAGGGATGGAGGCATGGTCTTAAGCAGTCTTTTTTATAGCCCTGGAAAAGTCTAAGGGCAATAAATGGAGGCCTAGTGCCATTGTCCTCACTGGCCCCCTTCTTGGGGGTGCCAGCTCCCTTGTTCCCACTTCAATTCATTCCTTCTCTAATGAGCTATCCTCCAGCCCAAACCACCCTAACTTGCCCCTGAGAAGTGGGGCGACTGGAAGCAATGGGAGAGGTTTTGAGTTGCTCTGGTCTCTCGGCTTCAGGCCAAACTCCACATGGAGATAATGCCACAGCCCCACTGCACCATTAAGCCAGCAATGCCTGAGGCATCTGAGCCAGTTAAGAGAGATTTGTGTGTCACTGCCAAGCCTGAGGCTTCATGCCCCAATATTCAAATGGCCTTTTCATGCAAGCTGTGGCATCAGTTTCTGTAACTGGCCCCTTTTGTCATCTATGGCATCAGGAGAGGTGGAGAGGTATACCCCGCGCCCAGCTCTTGCCCAGGGAACCAACTCCCAGAGAGCCCATCTCTTCACCTCTGACGCTTTCAGAATACACACGATGCAAAACAGATGCCCCTGCTGTTAAACCAAGTCCGGGCACAGCAGCTGGCCGGCCCAGAGCATGAAAGCCACCATGTCTTCACCTGCTGGGTCACCATGAGGGGCATTCTGGCTAAGGGGCTGGAGGTGGGGCCAGCAGGTCTGTAAGAGTGTGTGTTGGAGGGGCAGGGCAGGAGCGGGCTTGTACGTACACCAAGGGACAATGATGTCAGTGTTATGACAGAGACCAAGGACAAAACACACAAAGCCTCAAATGTTAGAATGAAAACTTTTATCATCACTCCTGTTATCCCCGCGGAGGCTGCGGGGGCTAAAGGGCACACCACTGGGATCTGAGGGGGGAGGTGTCTACATCTGCTTTCTCAGCCCCCAAAGCCATATACTGGGGTGACCCAATATAAAGCTACTGGTTAGTCTAGTTCCTGAGCAGACCTGCTAGTAAACCTCAAAAACACAAAAGTCTAACTCACTAGCCAGAAATGAAAGCAGGACCTGTGTGAGTGGGAAGGGAAGAGGGCAGCACGAGTTGACCCACTTGGAATTGGTCCATTCTCCTCTGGAGGGGGATTCACCCCTAGAGTAGGGGAGAGGGGCAGCCAAGCCCCATTCTAGAAACCCCACACCTTAGGGGAGGCCATTGTAGGGGAGGGGAAACACCTAAACCAGTGACTTAGTTATTGGGAAAGCACCAGACTCTAAAATCACCCCAGCAAGGACAGGCAGGCACTCAGCAGTGCCATCTGTTAAAGGGGGAGAAAAAGGCAAGAGAACCCAGAAAGAAACCTGGAGGCTATGAGGGGGATCCAGAAAGGAGCTCCTTACTACCCCTGGGGTCCCTGAGCTGGGAAAGACTCCAAGTCACACAAGGAGGAGCTGGGCATCATGGGCAGGAATCACTGTGCTGGGCTCTCCGAAAAGCAGGGGTCTCAGAGCAACCGCCATTCCCGTTCCCCTCCAGAGAAAACCCTCTCTGGGGAGGCCGAGGCTAGCCTACAGGCCACTGAGTAAAGGCCCGGCTGCCCTCTGAGGCAGTCCAGCCCTGCCTCAGATATCCTGGCGGGGCTGGGCAGAAGAGAGCGCTGCTGGAGTGTGCTGGGCCCAGGTTTTCAAGGGCTGGGAATGATTTTTTTAGAGAAAGGGAAAAGGTGGTGTCAGGAACCGAATGGGACGACCTCCACAAAGCAGGCTGGGCAAAGTCCCATGATGGCAGGTCGCTAGGAAGAGATTCCAGGGGCGGCAGGCCGCTGCTGCTCCCAACCCACACCTGGAAAAAGGGCAGAGAGTGCAGGTTACCCCCCCAGGCCACCGGGCACGCCCCCACTGCCCTCTGGGCTCCTCCTACTCTGCCAGGCTGCTCAGCACACTACCTGGGAGAGTCAGAATGTGCTCCGTGATTAGAGAATCAGAGACAGAGAGAAGGCAGCGAGGCACAGACGGATCCCAGCATGCCCACCCTGCGTCCTTGTCCTTGGGGGAGGCTACCTGGCTGGCTGTGAACACCGACCACACCTGGCCCCTGGGGGCTCACTGCCCTACCTACAGTACGTCCATTCCTCCCTGCAGGTCCCCCTGAACCCTTCCCTCCCTCCTTGCCACCAACAGGATAAGAGAAACAGGTTATCCTACCAGAGGCTGTAAAACAAGCACCCACCACTCTGTCTCCCCCTCAGATGGCAGGAACTTGGCACGGGAGGGGAGATAGCCAAGAAGACACAGGCATTTTCCATCCACACAGGATTGCTCAGTGGTCAGGAGAGGAAATTCCATTTTCTGGTCACCCAGGGCCCCCAGATATTGTTGAAGCAGACAAACCAAGGGTAAGAATCTTGCCCAGCCTTCCCTACCTACTGCTACACAAAGAGCTCACAAGGAGGAAACCACCCTCCTCTCTAAGTCCTCAGAAGCCCTAGCTGATGGCACATGTGGTTCAGAATGAGTTAAACAGGTGCCAGCACTCAGAGAATGAGACCATCCACTCTCATCCTCCTTCGCTGTCATTCTTACTGCCACCCCTTGTGCCCTAAGCTCAGGGGATCCAGAAGGTCAGGGTGCCTGGCAGACAAGGGGTAAGAGCTGTTAGCTGAACCACCAGGAGCTCCTTACAAACCCTGCCCTCGCCATGGTAGCCCCTGCAAACTGCTGGGAACCAGAAGCAGGCCCAATGGGGAGCCAGTGTCCCCAGGATGACACTTGCACAATGTGACCCACCATTCAAGGAGCTGGCAAATGCCAGGAAAGGAAAGCCAAGCAAAAGAGCGAAGACAGAGGCAGGGTGGGAACCAGGACCCAGCAACCAGGAAGGAGGGGACATTAGCAGTTGGTGGGGGGGGGGAGAGGGGGCCAGGGGGAAGAACAAAGGATGAAAGCAGATGGAGGGTGGGGAGGGACAGAGGGGGAGGTGTGCAAAGCGGTGGTGGTCAGTCAGCCGGCCCAGCATACACAATCAGCTGGCTTGTGGCTGGGCTGTGAGAAACAGCAGCATTCTCTTTCAGCCCATCTCTGCCCTGGCCCGACCCCTACCTGACACTTGTGAGGCCGCTCAGAAGTGTGCACCTGCTTGATATGTCCATTCAAGTGATCAGGCCTGGAAAAGAGAACCAAGACGAGACTTTAAAACAAGACCTCAAAAGACAGGGCTACAAACTTGGCCAGAGCCCCCCCCCCCCCGCCCCCTGCACACACCCCGTTGGAGAGGACTCTCTCTTCCCCATCCTAGCGTGACTAAGACAAAGTCACCACCCAGCTCCACAGGCCCAGGGCCTCTCTGCCCCGGTTTTCTCTAAAGGGGGAAGGGAAGTGAGTGTCTCTGACCTTGCCTACCCCCCCACCCCCCCCCCCCCCCCCACCAGAAGCTCAAATGATTTCGAAGACCCGAGGAGGTGGCTTTAGAATGGGACAAGGCTGCCTTACTGAGGCCTTTCTGGGAGGGGGTATGTGTGATTCATTGTCCAGACTAAAGCCCCTTAGAAACTCAGTATTCCCCTCCCCCAGCCTCTCCCACCAGGACAGCCAATGAATGCCACCCGGATGGAATTCAGTCCCCAGAGGCCAAGGGATAGAGCCTTAAGTCCCCAGCTGGGCTGGTAAACCAGATGCCCGCTGGAGCAGGTGGGCAGGGGCTGCCTGACCGGTAAGACTGGTTTCTGGTTGGGGCCCCTCCGAGGGAGTTCTCCTTCTGTGGGTTCACACAGACACAAGTCCTAAGTATCCAGGCAAGTTAAAACCGGCCTTTTATTCTGAATATTCTCTTAAGATGAAAAACAAAATAGCCCTCTGCTCCCAGACAAGTCCTTAGTTTCCTATCAGGCTCACTAAAAAGTGAATCTAAAAGGACATCTTGACCCCCTCCTCTCTGTCCTGAAAACATAAAGATGATCTGTGGGTTCAGTTAGGCTCTGGAGCTACCAGATCAGAGGAGATCAAAGATTTTGGTGCTAGGAGACTCTGGGTGCAGAACTCTGTGCCCCATGATCCCAGGAGGCTGAGAAGGGCGAAGCTTGAGTGTGCCCATCCAGGATCGCCAGTGCTCTGTTGGGGGAGGGATTTGGTGGCAGGGAGCATAGAGTCCCAGATGCACTTGTTTCAGCCCCTCCCTGGGCAGCCATTCAAGCAGGGAAAGTCGGTGGAGGAAAAGCCTCCCGCCCCCAGAGGGGGCCCCACGCCTGGTGCCGGAAACACAAAGGGAGCCCGGGGAGAAGAATGGTGAGGCCCAGTGGCTGTGGCCAGAGGAATCCAGCCCCTTCCCACAAGGCCCAAAGGAAGACAGACAGTAGGGCATGCCTAGTGCCAGAGAACTTCCCTGAGGGAAGAGAAAGCAGCTCCCGACCACAAAACTAGGGCCATTAAAATACTCTCTGCTGTCTCCAAACCTGATGTGGCCCTAGAGGGTCAAGTGACTCCCACCAATCCCACACCCCCTGATCTCAGCAAGAAACTGTCCCATGAGCCAGAAACAGGGCAGGTCATGAGGAGGGACGCTATTCCTCACCTGGAGAAGCCTTTCCCACAGCTCTGGCAGATGTAGGGCTTGCCCACCGACCCATCGTGGGACCGCACATGGTAGGACATACGATCTTTTCTCTTGAACCGCAGCCCACACACTGGACAGGAATAGGGCTTCTCCCCCGAGTGGGAAAGCTTGTGCCGATTGAGATGGTACACGTCTCGGAAGATCTTGCCGCAGATCTCACATGCCACCTGCTTCCTGGTCCGGCTCCTCTTTCGGGGGCCATCGGGGTCCTCAGAGATGGGTAGCCCATTCTCACCCAGCCTTGGAGGAGGAAGGTCGATATAGCCCAGCTGGAGGCTGGTGACACCATGCTGGGCCTCATGCTGCCGGAGCCGGTTGGCATCAGTGAACACCTTCCCACACAGGCCACATGGAAGGATGCCTGCCTCCCTCAGGCCCCCTGGGGACCCAAACATTGAGTCCAGCAAGTTGGCCTTCCTTGGGCGGCCCCGGCCTCGCTTGCCAGTCAGGGGAGGGGCACTGGATGCCACATTGGGGAATGGGGAAGTCAGCAGTTGGGGGGACAGGGGTCCAGCCACCATGGGCAAGCGGTCCACCCCAGGTAACACAGGCAGAGAGGCTTGGCTGGCAATGGCTGCACCAGCAGCCCGGGCTGCCTCCTCCTCGGGCTGCATGCTACCTGCGATGCCATTGCTGTTGGCTGCCAAGGCTGCCCCATTGGTCATGTCCAAAGGGAAGCCCAAGTCCGAGGTCCCAGGGGGCCGAAAGAGCATGATGTCTGCCCGGGCAGGGGGCACCAGGATCTGCACATTAGACTGTTTGATGACTTCCTGGCAGATCTCAATGACCGACCTCATCAGTAGGAACTTGGCAGCCGTCATGAGCTCGGGGAAGCTCTCCAGGCGAACCACGATGCGGGAAGTGTAGGCGAAGTCCAGGATGTCCCCAAACACCTTGGAGCTGATGGTGTGCATCTCCAGCTCCCGGCTGCCCCCAGCCCCGCCGCCTGGAGCCGCCGCTGCGCCCCCCACGTCAGCGGGACCCCCGTCTGCAGCTCCGCCGTCGCCCAACTGGGCGCTGAACACCGACTCAAAGTACTCGCTGCAGGCAGCCAGCACGGCGCGGTGCGCTGGGAAGCTCTCGTCGCCCACCCGCAGGAGCACGTCGCAGAAGCGCCCGCCGTTTTTGCGCTGCTGGTTGAGGTTGTGTAGCATCTCCGTGCTGTGCCTGCTCACCTGGTAGGTGTAGCAGCCCGATGGGCCGCAGGAAGCGTCGTTCACCCGCTCCATGGCCGCCGCCCCCTCCCCACAAACCCGGCCGCGGCACTTGCCCGCCCCCCTCCCTTCCCCTAGGCAGTAAGAAACGGGGCGCAGTCGACGTATCTACACTCCCCACACGTGCCGGCCCCGGGCTCTGTAGTCTCGCAGGTGCCCCGAGCGCACACGCCCCCTGCCCGGATCGTACTGTCTAGACGGCAGGCCGCACCACCTCCCACATAGCTGCCCCCACCGATTGCGCGCTCCTCTCTCCTCTCCGCCCGCCCGCCTCCCTTCTTGGTCTACCTCCGGGGGGGTACGCGAGCAAAGAGGTGCGCCCCTCCTGCAAACGCGCCTGCCACCTCCCCTCCCGCCCGCCAGGCGGCGCCGGCGCGCAGCCAAAATGGGCGCGCGCGCGCGGGGAGGAGGCGGAGGGGTCTGCCGCGCAGGCGTGCGCGCGCGCGCCGCGGCTTTTCCCGGGCCCGCTGGGGGCGCGCGCTGCGTCCCCTGCAAAGCGCGAGCCGGGGCGGGGGCGCCGGAGCGGAGGAAACAAAAGGCGAAGGCGGCGGCGGCGGGGCGCGCACAGGGGCGGCAGCGCGGGCTTGGTCCCGGAGCCTGGCGGGCGGTAGCAACGGAGAACGCTGGAGCGAGCAGGCGGCGGCGGCGTCAGGATGGGCCCTTCCCCGGGCCGGGCGAAGGCGGCGGCGGAGCGGCGGCGCTGCGGCCCCGGCCTCCGTGTGTTCGGAGCGGAGGAAAGATGGCAGCGGCTGCACTTCCTCTTGCACTTTCACCCCTGGGGGGAGGAGAAGGAGGGGGCGATACCAACAACACCCCCCCTCTCGCTTGCAGGGAGGAAAAAAAAAGAAACGGCGAGCTCGGCGTGGGGGGCCCCCGGCGCCCCCGGCCCTGCACGTGCGCACCCGGATCTCTGGCCCGGGCCGCCCTGCGCTGCAAACTTTCCACTTTCTTTGTGCCGAGCGCCCCCCCCCTCACCCAGCCGAGGATGCACGTCCCCCCTTCCCTATTTATACACCCCCCCCCGCAGCTCCGCTCCCCCCGCTTCCTGCCCCCCCTCCCCATTCCCCAGCTCCGCCAATGCTGGCGCAGACTGAGCCCCCGTCCGGCCCCCGCCTCCCCACCCCGCCCGCGGGGCCGGGGGCTGCAGTCTCAGCCCCCCCGGACCAATGCAAACGAAGCGCCAAGCCAGCAAACCAGCTCCCACTGTCCCTCCCTCCCCGCCGAGAGTGGCGGCGAGCGGACGGGAGGGAGGGGGTGAGGGACCGAGGGGTGCAGATCGGGGCCCCCCAGCCTGTGGTGTGCACCCGTAAATGGAGCGGGCGTCGGTTACCCTTCGGAGCCCCACTTTGATGAGCGAAACCCCAGAAGTCTCCGGCGACCGCCTCCCTGCTCCCGACCCCAGAGAGGGCCCGGGGTCCTGGCTGGGGGCAGGCCGAACCTCCGGAGCTGCTTCTGCACCCCGCTCACTGACCGAACCCAAGGGGCTGCGTGCCTGGGAGAGCTGGGGAGATGAGGCCATCGTCCAGCCTTTCCCCCAAACACCACACGCCGAGCTTTGTGCCCCTGGGAGCGGGAAGTCACTAGCTCAGGGAAGCGACAACATAGAGTCAAGGGCGGTGGACAGGAGCAGGGGGCTCCGCGCACCCCGGCACCCCCCAGGGAACTGGGGTTACTGGAGGGTCCGGGGAGCGCCGTAAAGCCTCCTTGGGCCGATAGCATCCCCAGTGCCCGCAGCCCAGAGAGTCGACGAGCGCTCAAGCCACGGGCCCCGCCGGCAAGACAGGGCGCTTTGTCCCCGGCGGGCCCGGGGATGCTGCCGTGCGCGGGTTGGATACGGAGGTTCGCCTGCCCGGGAAGCGCTGGCGACCGCCGCCGGGCAGCGGTGCTTGGAGTTCGGAGCTGCAGGCACCGCGTGTGCGGGAGGGAAGTTCCCACAGTTGCAAAGAGGGAGCAAAGTATGTGTTCCAAACTTTTCACGGTTCCAAACTGAGCGCTTCCATTAAGAGAAGCGGTGTGAGGGGAAAAGCATTCTGGGTATTAGCATGCAAATGAACGGTCCCGGCTTCCAACTCCGCTCGGGATTCCCACCGCCGCGCGCCTGGATTTCGCTGAGCCACGCGCGCCCTGGGGGGCTTCCAGGCGAGGCGCCCTGGGGAGACCGGAGTTCGAATTCGAGACCTCGGCTTTCAGGTTGTGTGTTCTGGTGTCACTTGGCTGCTCTGAAGCCTCAGAGTCGGTTTCCTAGTATGTATAACCGGGACAGCAGCACCTGTCTCATGAAGTGATGAGGATTCAAAAGGTCACGTCTACACAGCACGCAATTCTGTGGTGGGTCTCTCTTCTCCCTCACCTCTGCCCTTCCTAGGGCGTAGTAGGTGCTAAACGCCTGTTGGAGAGAATACATGAAGCTTGGAGGCTTGAGGAAAGTTCCCTGTCCCAGGAGTTAGGCAATCTAAGTTCTAAACCCAAACTGGTTGTGTCCCCTCAGGCTAGTGTTTTATCCTCTCTGAGCCATAGCTCAGAGTTCTTGGGCGGACCCCAGGATCCACAATATTTGTGTTCAAAAGTGTGTGCAGGGAGCAGCCACAAAGAGGAAAGAGATCTGGTTATTGAGTGCTTACGGTATACACACGTCATCTCTCTAAGGTACATGTAGATAGATACATTCTCCCGCGGAAGAAACAGGGAAATGAGTGACTCACCCAAGGTCACACAGATCCAACCAGTTAACCTGAGTGTGCCCTTTCCATACCAGTGCCTCATGATCTGGCTATGATCATGAACTGGCTCTCCAGTGCCTTGCTTAGAAGACCATTCTGTGACTGGCTTCATCCCAGAGGGTTTGCCCAGTGAAGATGGATTCACAGAGTGCGCTCAGGATGGACCCTCATCCACAGTGCAGTGAGGGTAACAGAAGATGCATCAACCCCATTTGCAGATAGGAAGCCTGAGGTTCAGGGAGCTTGAGTGACTGGCCCAGGATCCCACCATGGAGAAATGGCCAGAGACAGATCAGATCTCAGTTCTGGCTCCAGCTGCATGTCACCTAGGCAGTAGAATTGTTAGGGGAGCACAAAGACTGTGATGATCTCTCAAATTAATCTCTAACTCGACCTTCGTTTTTGCCTATCTCTTTTAGGCTCCCTCCCAGGATTCCATTCTGTACTTCAGGCTACAAGGTGTGCTTAGAGGACATACTTTTTTTTTTTTTTTTGTAATTGAGGCGAAATTTACATAACAAAATCTACCCATTTTAAAGTGTGTAATTCAGTAGCACACATGATATTCAGTGTCCTACAACAATACCTCTATGAAGTTCCAAAACATTTTCATCACTCCAAGAGAAAATTCTGTACCCATTAGGCAGTCACTCCGCACTTCCAGCCCCTTTCAACCAGCAAGCTGCATTATGTCTCTATGGATTTACCTGTTGTAGGTATTTAATATAAATAGAATCACACAATGTTTGATCTTTTGAACTGGGCTTTTTTTCACTTAGCATAATGTTTTTGAGGTTCATCCATGCTGTAGCATAAATCAGTACTTCATAATTTTTTATGGCTAAATTCCATTGTAGGTATATACTATCTTTGTCCATTCATCCATTTATGGTCTTTTGGCGATTGTGAATAGTATTGCTATGAACATTCATGTACAAATAATTGTTTTAGTTCCAATTTTCAATTCTCTTGGATATATACCTACCAATGGAAGTACTGGGACATAAGATAATTCTACGTTTAACTTTTTGAGAAACCAAACTGTGTTCCACTGCTGTGGTACCGTTTTACATTCTTACCACACACATATGTTTATAAGTAATTTTACAGTTGGTCAAGCTTCCCATTTTATAAATGAACATGTTGAGGCTCAGACAGGTTAATCTCTCCAAGGTCACACAGCAGGGTCCAGACTAGAACCAAACTTTCCTGAGTCTCTAACCTTTCACCCACCAAGAGCCTCCCACCCTCTCAAAGGCCCAAACTACCATCCTGAGCATTCATTGATATATTTGACAAACCTGTCCAGTGAAGAACTAAGTTAACCATATTTATGAAGCTCTTTCTCTTCTCTCAACATTTGTTGAAAGAGCCCACCACCATGTTCCCAATTTCCAGGCTGCACCTTGAAAAGATGCAGACCTTGCAATCCCTGCATCTGCCTCCTGCTGCTGGCCTGGCGGCCTCTCTTCTGTTGCCATGGAAACCACGCACCTCGGTTTTGGCAGTGCACCAGCTGGACAGGGAACTGAGAGCATCCTTGTCTCCCAGGCTAAGTGGAGCTGTCAAGGTTATTCGCTCACTAAGTCTGTATTTATTGAGCACCTACTAAGCACTAGGTGTTGGGGTTCTTTGTTTTAGACACTAGGGATATAGTTGTGGACAAGCTAGACCATGGATGGTGCTACCAAGGAGCTCACAGCCTCGGGGAGGAGACAGACAGAACACAAAGAAATAAAAAAGGCTTTTTCTGGCTCCTTTCCCCAGTTCTTCAAATTCTCCCATTTTTTCAAGCCCTGCTCAAATCCCATTTCCCCTGGGGCATCCTCCTCACAAGCTCAGATCCAAGTGATAGCTTCTCTCAGCTCTCACAGCGCTTTTTTTTTTTCTGATGGCAAGTGATATGTGCATTGCAGAAAATGTAGAAAAGACATGAAAACACAAAGAAAAATAAAGATCTGAAATCTTACCACCAAGAGGTAAGCATTTCCTTCTGGTCTTTTCCCCTTTCTACATGTGTATAATATTTTTCAGGTTTAGTTGTTGTTGTTGTTGTTGTTGTTGTTGTTGTTGTTGTTGTTTTTAACAGAACTGGGTCCTATTTTAGTTATTGCTTTATAATCTTGTCTCATAATAATATATTTTCTTCCCAGCACATTTTGAAGTTCCCCAAGGGCATGGACAGGGCATTGATAATAACAGAGAACATTTGTTGAACGCAAACTGTGCCAGCCACGGTACTGAGTGCATTACTTAGTGTACCCTCTGTAATTCTCAAAACACCCTTATGAGGTGTCTGCTCTGGGATTCTCATTTTACAAATGAAGAAACTCAGGACTTGGCCAGGTAAAGAAAGGAAAGTGATGGCCAAAAGCATGCATGAGACAGAGTGGTCCCTGGACCTTGATTTGCTCCTAGGGACTTCCTCATGAACCCCAGCTGCCAGTCTTTGTTGAATGATCGGCCATTAGCCAGGGACCCAATAGGAGGAGTTGATAGAATAAAGCACAGGAGAGAGGCACCCTTGTTTCTGCAGGACAACAAGAAGCCTCCCCACCTGCCTTTACTTCTTTTTTTAAGTTTTTAAATTTTTTTAGTAATCTCTACACCCAATGCAGGGCTCGAACTCACAACCCCAAGATCAAGAGTCCCCTGCTCTTCCAACTGAACCCAGTCAGACACCCCCCACCGCCTACTCATCCTTATTGGGCTTGCTTAGAAGGCCTGTGAGGCCAACCCACCTCCTTCGATGACTCTCTTATGCTGCGCTGTGTTTGGCTCTCTAATAACAATAAGCGACAAGATTATTCATGGAGTAATCACCTCCTGCGGGAGCAGAACTCTGGGTTTGGAGCCAAACAGACATGAGTTCAATTCCGGCTCTGCCTCTTGCTAACAGTGTAGCTCTGGGTGAACTGGGCCAGTATACTTAGCTCCCCCAGTCTTTCTCTGAGACTAGAATGATTGCCCACTTTTTAGAGGTAACTGCAAAGTTAGGTGGTTCATCCAAGTCTGCACCGGTGAGGATGGGGTCCAAATTGAGTACAGCACCCCCTGACTCTGACAGCCAGGCTGTTTCCACTGAACCCTGGGCCTCTTTTCTTTCTCTTGACGATTGGGTTCCCTTTGTGACTGGAAAGAGTGTGCAAATCATCTGCCTGTTCTGTTCTTCCTGCTCTTTTAGCTTCACTAAGAATCATGCAAGAGGCACAGGCTCAGAAGCTCCTGCCTCCTGCCCCCACCAGGGTTATCTGGGGCCCTCTTGCTGTGGTCTTTGGGGGTGACAGTGCTCCTGTGGGCCATGGTTTATCATCTGCAGTCATTTCCTGCCTCTGGGTCACCAACAGGACCTTAACTCTTTTTCAGTTAATCAGGAACAAGAAAGGAAAAAAATCCTCATAAGCAATTGTTCTACATTTTCTGTACTCAAATTTATGAAGCCTCTCTTTTTTGTTCCTAATTAACTAAAGGACAGTGAAGGTGCTGTTGGTGACATGGGGGAAGGAAAACATGGCAGGTGGTAACCTGTGACAAACACGCCAATGGCAGAAAACTCTCTCTCTCTCTATGTATGTATGCATATATATATATATATATATATATATATATATATATATATATGACAAAGAGTTAATCTCTTTAATGTAGATAGAGTTCTTAAAGACGGATGGGCACCTGGGTGGCTCAGTCGGTTAAGCGGCCGACTTCGGCTCAGGTCATGATCTTGCGGTCCGTGAGTTAGAGCCCCGCGTCGGACTCTGTGCTGACAGCTTGGAGCCTGCTTCCGATTCTGTGTCTCCCTCTCTCTGACCCTCCCCCGTTCATGCTCTATCTCTCTCTGTCTCAAAAATAAATAAACGTTAAAAAAAATTTTTTTTTTAAAAGATGGATTTAAAAAAAAAACTCAAGGTATTTTTTTACTGTTTTTTAGACATTTTGTAAATTTGAAATTTTTGAAAATAAATTAATTATAAAAATTGTGAAAGAACTTAAATGCCACAATGAATTTAAATGTACACTTTAAAATGGTTATAATGGTGGGGCCGCTTGGGTGGCTCTATCAGTTAGGCATTTTGACTCTTGATTTCAACTCGGGTCATGATCTCACAGTTCGAGAGTTCTAGCCCTGCCTCGGGCTCTGCACTGACAGTGCTATGGATTCTCAATCTCTGCCCTTCCCCTGCTCTCCCTCTCAAAATAAATAAATAAACCTTATTGAAAATAATAAAATAAATAAATAAAATAGTTACAATGGTGAATTTTATATATGCATATTACCTCAATTTAAATATTCTTTAAAACAAATTTTTTTTAATGTTTATTTATTTTTGAGAAAAAGGGAGCACGAGCAGGGGAGGATCGGGAGAGGGAGACACAGAATCTGAAGCAGGCTCCAGGCTCTGAGCTGTCCCCACAGAGCCCAATGTGGGGCTCAAACTCACAAACCATGAGATCATAACCTGGAGCCGAAGCTGGAAGCTTAACTGACTGAAACACCTAGGTGTCCCTCAATTTGAAATTTCTTTAAGAAAAAAATGCCCTGCTCAATCGGTTAAGCATCCAACTCTTGGTTTTGGCTCAGGTCATGATCTCACAGTCTGTGAGTTCAAGTCCCATATCAGGCTTGGGATTCTCTCTCTCTCTCTCTCTCTCTCTCTCTCTGCCCCTAGCCTGCTCATGTTCTGTCTCTCAAAATAAATAAATAAACTTAAAACAAAATAAAAGAATGCCCTAAAGGAAAAAAAAAAATGTGCAAAGGACACAAGTAGACAACTCCCCAAAGAGGAAATACAAATGGCCTATAAAAACTAAATATTAAGGACACCTGCATAGCTGAGTCCATTAAGCATCTGATTCTTGATCTCAGCTCAGGTCTTGATCTTAGGGTTGCGAGCTCAAGCCCTGCAGTGGGCTCCACGCGGGGCATGGAGCCTACTTAAAAAACAAAACAAAACTAAATACTATTTCCAACATACCAATTGGCCTCTGCAGCTTCCTCAAAGAGGCTGTCTCTCAGTTAAATCCTGTTACGTTTCCAACAGCGCCCTGAGCTTCCCCAACACTGACACCACTACTCTTTAAGGTAATAATTACCCCCTAAATTGGGTTCTCTCCCACTAGACTGAGTCTCCAAGGGCAAGGACTCTTACTATTTTGACCCCACAGCATCTCCATTGCTCAGTGGAGTCCATGGGTCTCATAAATTTTTGTTGGATCAATACATGGAAAATCATTTTTGGCTATCAAATTCTCAAATATTTTGCGACCTGCCACCATGGCTGGCAAGGGCCTAGAAGGATCCAGTGTTCTCATATCACACTGCTGGGAGGCTACACTGGGACAACTTTCTAGAAAGTGGTCTGGCGACACATTTTAAAAGCCTAGGAAATACACTTCCCCTTTGACCCAGCAATTTCACTTGTAGGAATCTGATGAAATAAGCAGAGCTGTGCGTCATGATGTAGGTTCAAGGGTGTTTACTGGAGCACGGTTTTCGATAATGAAAACTGGATACCATTTAATGTCAACAGTAGGGGTCAGTTGCATGAACAAAAGTGATGGGGCTTGGACTGAGTTAGCTGAAGACTCGGGGTGATGTGTGATCCAACCAGCAGCCCCTTTTCGGCACTTTGTGTCAGCACAACCAGACTGTGAGAAGGCAGAATGGTCCCTTGGGTCCACTCTGACTCAGGAATTTGGAGTGTCAGTCCAAGCTGGTTAATGGTCAGTCACCTCAATCCTGGGTTGGGGACAAGGATACATAGGTGGCGATACAAGCAAAACTTTGTGATTCTTGGTTCACATTTACAAAAACATTGCCAAGCTCTTTGAGGTTCCTTCCTAGGGTGACTCCCCAGCCCCCATCTGTGCAGACCTGACCTTTCAAGATTCACACAGAGAACCTGAAAAGTCAAGGTGATGGAGTAAACGCACATCTTCAGGCTTTCAGGTCTCATTTGGTTCTGACTTATAGCAACTGAGGTACAGAAAATAGGAAGAGCATCAGCTTTTTTTTTTTTTAATTTTTAAATGTTTATTCATTTTTGAGAAAAAGAATGTGAGTGGGGGAGGGGCAGAGAGGGAAGGGGACAGAGGATCTGAAGCGGGCTCTGCGCTGACAGCAGCCAGCCCAATGCAGGGCTCTAACTCACAAAGCAGTAAGATCATGACCTGAGCTGAAGTCGGATATGCAACTGACTGAGCCACCCAGGCGCCCTGGAAGAGTATCAGCTTCTTGTCAGACAGAGGTCTGAACCCACTTCCAGCTGTGGGATTTGGGGTAAATTTACTTTACTTCCCAGAAGCTAGGCCATTCTTATGGGAAATTAGTGAGAATATTATTATGCAGACTGCAAATGCAGAAGCAAATGGTAGCTATTTTGTTGTTATTGTTTTCAATTTAATGTTAAATGCTGTGATGAGGGAAGCACAGGATGAAAACTCATATCAAGGATGATGAAACCCAGTCTGGGGGAGCAGGGCAAGCTTCCTAAAGGATGCCGTCAACACATCCTGAATGGTAAAGGAGAAAGGCCCAGGGTATTTCTTTTCTGGCAGCTAGACCATTCTGAGAAAGAATGTACAATATTCCAATGCCAGGTGATTCCCAAACCTGGCTGGAGTAGGGGTGAGGAGGTGGAGGGTTTGGAGTAGCAGGTTATAGCAGGAACTGCTATTCCATTCTATGTGGGGCCCTGGTATACAGTAGTCTTTTGACCTTCACTTCAGGCATGAGGATTCCTGCTTTTCTGGTCCATGGCTTATTCTCCAAAAGAAACAGAACTAGGAGTTGTACCCTGGAAAATAGTTGGAGTTTCCAGTCTTTGTGACCCCAGCTAAGTCCCTTCCTTTCTCTAGGATTCAGTTTCCTCACCTATAAAACAAGGTGGTCGACTCAGCTGAAGGGTCTCAAACTCACATTCCTCTGGGGTCCAAGTAACTCGGTGAAGTGTGTGGGGTCCATTGGGGACTTCAGGGCTGAGGAAGACACCACAGAAAGGGATGACCAGAGTCCAGCCAACAGTGGGAATGTGTTGTCAGTTCTTCCCAGTGTTGTCAGGACCCAGTGTTGTCAGGTCTTCCCATTTTTCATGAGAATCTAGAAACTTGAAAATCTCTCATTTTTAACAAGAGATTGGGTAACAGGTCCAACCTTTTTGGCAAACATTCAGTAAAGTGGCCAAATGAAACAGGCCAGTGGGCCAGAGTGGGCTTCCAGCCCCCAATTTATCATTCCTGGGATGGCTCTTCTCAGAGGAGTCCTCTGACTCAGTTTGCCATTTTATGTGCCTGAAAATTGCTCCCGGAACTCCCCAATGGGCCTTTCTCTGCTATAGTATGTAATCTATGACCTTGGACAGTGAGATCAAGTGCTTTGAGCCTGCAGGCTGTACCCCCACCATAGAAGCCCTCTGAGATGGGGCCTGGGCCTTCAGATAAGTCTCTGGTAGCCTCCCAGAAACGTATATCTTTCTTAGAAATCCCTAGAAACCTTGGCAGAGTCCCCCACCCTTGGAAGACTCATATAATCTACCCAGAGTGGCAGGCAAATTGTATCTCAGAACTTGGATTCACAGGAAGTAAGCCTGGACTGAGCCTTAGGTATCATCAAGTTCAATTCCATCACTTTATGGACCCAGAGTGGGAAGCAATCTGCCCCAAATCCAGGAGGTCCAGATCCCTGCAGAACGGATGGTGGTTACTAGTGAGCACTTAGAGGAGTCAGGTAGGCCCAGATTCAAATCCTGGCTTTGTCACTTGCCAGCTCCTGGTGTTAGCCCTTTTTCAAGATAAATAAGTTTGTTCCATAATCCACTTCTGTTTCTTGCCTCTACAGAGGCACTTTGCTTGAAATCCTACAGGAATTCCCCTTTTCCTACAGTGTTTTCTTCTAAAAAAAAAAAAATCCTTCTTGTTTTTCAACAGTCAGCTCAGATTTCAACTGCTCTCTAAAGATATTCATCCATCTATTAGTTTGAATAGGTTATACATTCACAAACACACTCAAAATTCAAATGCAGCAAAGTCCTTCTTGATCTCTATCCTTTATCCCAGTAACTTTGACCTCTCCCACCATTAAGCCACTGCAGTATCCAGGATGGGGTCTTGCAGTGAAGGGGAAATGGTTGTGAAAATTAAGATTCAGCTCTAGGATGAAATCCTATGCAGCTGTTAAAAATGAGGTGAAAGAATTGTGAAAAATATTTACAAATTGTTCCTGAGTTGAAAGAGTAGGATTCTAATTTTATCAGGCAAAAAGAAGATAGAGAAAAAAAAGACCTTACCTATGGCATTTAGTCACAGGCAGAATTACAGGTGAATTTGTTTTCTACTTCCCTTTTCATGTTATTCTTTATTCAAAGTTTTCTACACAACTGGGGTACCTGGGTGGCTCAGTCGGTTAAGCAGCTGACTGACCCTTGATCGCAGCTCAGGTCTTGATCTCAGGGTCATGAGTTCAAGCCCCACATTGGGCTCTGCACTGGGTATGAAGCCTACTTAAGAAAAGAGGGGCACCTCGGTGGCTCAGTTAGTTGAGCGTCCGACTCTTAATTGCACCTCAGGTCACAAGCTCACAATTTGTGAGATTGAGCCCTGTATTCAGCTCTGTGTAACAGCATGGAAACAGCTTGGGAGTCTCTCTCTTCCTCTCTCTCTGCCCCTCCCATCCCAAATAAATAAATATCCTTAAAAAAAAAGAATTTTATTTATAACAATGTATGCACTTTGTAGTCATTATAAAATACCAGTTCTTTACATCATTGACTCTCTTATACTCTTTGATCACCGAACAATTCCAGTGATCCGTAAAGTAAGGACTATTATTCCCATTTTATAGATGCACAGACTAAGGTTCGGGGGAACCTAGGGCTTGCCCAAAGCCTAGAGCTAAGATGCAGAGCCAAGACTGAAACCCAGATCCTCCCAAGTCCTATTCTTTGCTTTCTTAAGGGAAATCCCCCAGTCACTTCCTGCATTCTCTTAGCTGTGCACATGTGGCATCTAAAGATTGTGCAGGGGACAGAGAGGCCAGTGAAAACAGTCATAAAGAGACATCCTGTACTAAGGCTGGGGGAGTTTTGTTCAATGTTGATTTCCACATACATATGGGCATATGTCCATACCTTCACTGTGTTGTTTTAGTCAAAGCTCCTTTAGAATCAAACAGCAAAGATCTAGTAAAACTAGCTTAAGTAGGGGCACCTGGGTGGCTCAGTCGGTTAAGCGTCTAACTGGCTCAGGTTATGATCTTGCGGTTTGTGGGTTCAAGCCTCCAGTTGTGCTCTGTGCTGACAGCGCAGAGCCTGGAGCCTGCTTCGGATTCGGTGTCGCCCTCTCTCTCTCTCTCTGCCCCTCCCCAACTCACACTGTCTCTCTCTCTCTTTAAAATAACTAAACATTAGAGGCACCTAGATGGGTCAGTCAGTTAAGTGTCCAACTTCGGCTCAGGTCATGATCTCGCCTGTTGTGAGTTCTAGCCCTGCATCGGGCTCTGTGCTGACAGCTCAGAGCCTGGAGCCTGTGTCAGATTCTGTGTCTCCATCTCTCTCTCTGTCCCTCCCCTACTCGTGTTCTGTGTCTCTCTTTCTCAAAAATAAATAAACATCAAAAAAAAAACAAACCACTAAACATTAAAAAATTAAAAATAAATAAAAATTAAATAAACTAGCTTAAGTGAACAGAATATGAATTTACTGGAAGGGCACTGTCACATCTTGCCAAACCCAAAAGTAATGGGCCCTCAGAGGCCTGCAATGAGACATTTCAGGAAGGAGTCAGGAGTCCTGAGAATCAGTTAGCGCTCTTTTGGGTACAGGTAATAAGGTCAGCTCAAACTCGGTAAAAGAGGACTTTTTTCGAAAGACACCAGGTATCTCCTAGGACAAAACAGAAATGCCAGAACTTCCAGGAGAGAGAAGAGCACTTTGGGAACCAAGGAAGTCCTTTCTCTCCATTATTTGTCTCCAACATGTGCACCAGTTTCTCTGCTTCTCTGGTCTCTGTGGGGAATCCAATGTGCCTTGTTCCCCAGCATCCCAGTGTCATGTGTGTCATTCTAGAACACAAAAGACTGGACCTCTCACTAAATTCCTAGGGGAAAGACTAAGTGACCATACTTGGATCTGTTGCCACATGGGTCCAGTCAGCTCTGGTCACAGGCAGGATGGTGCAAACAAAGCGGCCAGGAGCTGGCTCTTGTTTCTCCTTTCCCTGGAGCATCCTCACCCTCAAAGATTGGTTTCTCAAAAATTTTCTAAGTTTTGTTATGTTCCTCATCCCAGCCACACTAGACACAGGACTAGAACTGCTGAGCCCAATGCTGAATCCCTTGGGGAGAGAATTGGATGAGTCCCACTCAGATCTCAGTCCCTCAGGCTGACTGTGGTGCCAGTCTTTCTCCCCTAGGAGAAGGGGAGAGGTCTTGTCTTACCCCATAGCTGCCCTGACCCACACAGGGGGAGAAGGAAGTTCTCAGAAAATGTGGATTGTTATGAACTGGTCAGATACCTCACAAGATGAAGTTTCTTCCCAATGCAATTACATCATGTTGCACTGCTAAGCTTGAAAGCATCTTCATAAATGAGGCTCTTGCTTCATTATCTTCCATTGAAGCCCCAGAAAAACTAGGGCATCTTTTCATTTCAAAAACACCAGGGTTAGAAACCTTTGTGCACACCGACTAATTCAATTTGGCCAACATATTGAGCACCTACCTTGAGCTAGGCACTGTGCCAGGCCCTGACCATCCAAAGATAATGGAATATCATCTCTGCTCAGTAGATCCCTCCCCCTGCCCCCATTATTGTGTTTATATCAGTCAAGCTCATTTAGAAATCTGTTATTTCCGACCCAGCTGCTTTGGAACTTCCATCTGACTGCATTAGGAGGCACTAAATTGCATGAATTCATCTGAGAGTCAAGATCACAGGAACTAATAATGTACTTGATCTCCTTACTCTGAATCATCATTCTTTAAAACAAAAATATTATGAAGGCCATGGACAGTGGTGAAATTAATATCCGGTTGGGATTTCCCAAGCAGCCATGGAGGCCTGTCATTATGGAGTGGGATCTGGGCCAGACGCACTTGTGATGCTCTCTCTCCAATGTATGCCTTGGCTTGTTGTGGTATTAATGGTTCTGCTGAGGGCATGAGGGGAACACACTCAACATGAGAGGCATACCTATCTGGGTGTAAGTCCTGATTCCTCCATGTACTAGCTGGGATGGCTCACGTCCTCTCTCTGAGCCTCAGTTACCTCCTCTCTGGAAAAGGGCAGATTAGCTGCTGATTCTTCTGGGAGGAGTAGGAATTCCAGTGAGAAGCAAAAGGAAATTTTCTTTAAAAAAAATTTTTTTTTACTGTTTATTTATTTTTGAGAGAGAGAGAGAGAGAGAGAGATAAAGCGCAAGCAGAAGAGGGGCAGAGAGAGAGAGAGGGAGACTCAGAATCTGAAGCAGGCTCCAGGCTCTGAGCTGTCAGCACAGAGCCCAAACCGGGGCTCCAACTCAGAATCGGCAAGATCATGACCTGAGCCCAAGTTGGATGCTTACCTAACTGAGCCATCCAGGCACCCCAAGGAAAATTTCATATATTACTTCATTAGATATTGTCTGAATGAACTATAGAGAGCTTGTGTTTCTGTTAAGATATCCAAAACAAATTTTAAAAATTCAGAGTAAAATAGACAAAGGTAAGTTAAAAAAAAAGTTGCATATCAGCTTTTTTCATTTTCTCATTAATCCAGCAGCATCCCATGTAGCAAGCAGAGAGATGCTCCCTACATATCAACTTTAACATGCCTAGGCACATATTACTGTTAATGTCACATTGTACTCAAGCCAAATAAATTGGTGCTGCTGTCTCAGCTGGGGTTTTTCTTTTACCGTGAGCACCTCATTCAAAGGCAGAGATCCTCAGATTTCTGGGATCTTGGCTGCCCCCGGGCTGGCTGAATAATCGGTAGGATCCCATGCAAAATGAAGATGCGGGGCCCCTTTTACAACAAGCAGAGAAGGGGCGCCTGGGTAGCTCAGTCAGTTAAGTGTCCAACTCTTGATTTCGGCTCAGGTCACGATCTTATGGTTTGTGGGTTTGAGCCACGCATCGGCTCCACACTGACAGTGCAGAGCCTGCTTAAAATTCTCCCTCTCTCCCTCTCTCTCTCTGCTCCTCTCTTGCTCGTGCTGTCTCTCTCAAGATAAATAAATAAACTTAAAAAAAAAACAAGCAGAAAAAAGTGCTGTTGAAAGTAATAACATGTTGGGGCGATTGGGTAGCTCAGTCAGTTAAGCATCTGACTCCGGCTCAGGTCATGATCTTGGGGTCCGTGAATTCGAGCCCCGTGTTGGGCTCTGTGCTGACAGCTCAGAGCCTGGAGCCAGCTTTCAGATTCTGTGTGTCCCTCTTCTGCTTGCACTCTGTCTCCCTCTCTCAAAAATAAGTAAACATTTAAAAAAATTTAGGGGCGCCTGGGTGGCGCAGTCGGTTAAGCGTCCGACTTCAGCCAGGTCACAATCTCGCGGTCCGTGAGTTCGAGCCCCGCGTCAGGCTCTGGGCTGATGGCTCAGAGCCTGGAGCCTGTTTCCGATTCTGTGTCTCCCTCTCTCTCTGCCCCTCCCCCGTTCATGCTCTGTCTCTCTCTGTCCCAAAAATAAATAAAAAACGTTGAAAAATAAAACTTTAAAAAAAAAAAACATTTAAAAAATTTTTTTAAAAAAGTGATAACATGTAAAGCTTTTGCTTTCTTCTTGACATGTTTTTTATTTGCTATATATTTGCTATTAATGTCTTTCCAAGGAAAGAAAAAATAAAATTTTAAGTTATTAGCATCAATATTACCATTTGGGTTTCTATTGTGCGATGCCAGTTTCCAATGCAAAAAATAGAATTTAACTCATGTGTGTGTGGAATCACCAAATTTACACAATAATATTTTATGTCTTGTACACGCATTTGTGTTTTGTTCTTGCTATGACACTGGAAATGCTGCACAAAACAGACTCAACTGTTTTTCTTTCACTTCCTGATACATGTACATTCCATCAACACTCTCTCTCAGCTCACCAATGAGTAAAGAAAGACCGAAAGGGAAAGGAACTAAGGGTTGTCCTATCTTTTCCTTTTTTTCTGGCATTTTCTGCATAAGTAGTCAGCTAATACAGAGAAGGCACATGAGTAAGAAAGACTACAATAGGGTTCATTTGTCATTCGTGTTTCTAAGAACGTTAGTGACTTCTAACTTTTTTTTTTTTAAATGTTATATTTACTTTGATGGGGGGATGGTGAGGGGCAGAGAGAGGGGAGAGAATCTCAAGCAGGCTCCACGCTGTGCCGAGCCCAAGGCAGGGCTTGACCCCAGGAACCGTGAGATCATGACCTGAGCTGAAATCAAGAGTAGGATGCTCAACCGACTGAGCCACCCAGGACTGTGTTCTCTGTGTTCAAGCAAGTTCTGATTCAAATGGAAAACATGTCTTCCCAGGACTGTGCCCCCACTTACTCATTCTTAGAATACCCCATTTACCCTGTATTTGCTTTGAGTCTCCCTGAACTCCCATGCTCCATGGGTTCACTGGAATTCTGTGCTCATGGGGCATCAAGAATGCTATGACCTTTCTTGGGGTGCCTGAGTGGCTCAGTTGGTTAAGTGTCCGATTTCAACTCAGGTCATGATCTCATAGTCCAGGAGTTTGAGCCCCATGTCAGGCTCTGTGCTGACAGCTCAGAGCCTGAAGCCTGCTTCAGACTCTGTCTCCCTTTCTCTCTGCCCCTCCCCTGCTCACACTCTCTCTCTGTCTCTCAAAAATAAATAAACATTTAAAAAAATTTTTTAAAGAATTCTATGACCATTCTTGACATATAAGTATATATAATTATATAAGTACACCCATATTGTACTTGTTTCATTTGGTCTGTTGTCCCATAGGACTTCAGTTACAAAATGCCATTTCAGAGGTAAGACTATTAAGAATTTCAAGACGGTGACAGCAGGGCATTACATTGCAAGCTCAAGGCCCTTCTTGTTTTTTTTTTTAATGTTTATTTTTTAATATTTTAATTTTTTAATATTTATGTTGAGATAGAGACAGAGAGTAAGACCAAGGAAAGGGCAGAGAGAGAGGGAGAGAGAATCCCAAGCAGGCTCCACACTGTCAACACAGAGCATGATGCAGGGTTTGAACTCACAAACTGTAAGATCATGACCTGAGCCGAAATCAAGAGTCAGATGCTTAACCAACTGAGCCATCCAGGTGTCCCTCTTTCCTTTTCTTAAGTGACCTCTACATCCAATGTGGGGCTTGAATTCACGACCTTGAGATCAAGAGTTGCATGCTGTACTGACTGAGCCAGCCAGGTGCCCCTGTTTATTTTTTCTTTTTTAAATTGAAGTATAATTAATATACACTGTTATATTAGTTTCAGGTGTACAATATAATGGTTTAACAAGTCGATGCATCACTCAGTGCTCATCAGGATAAGTGTACTTTTGATACTCTTTATCTATATCACCCCTCACCCCGTGCCTCCTCTCTGGTATCCACAAATTTGTTCTCTGTTTTTAAGAGTCTGTTTTTTTCTCTTTTTTCTTTGTTTTGTTTCTTAAATGCCACATATGAGTAAAATCATATGGTATTTGTCTTTTTCTGATTGACTTATTTCACTTAAATTATACCCTGTAGGTCTGTCCATGTTGTTGCAAATGGCAAGATCTCATTCTTTTTGTGGCTAAGTAATATTCCATTTTCCATTACACACACACACACACACACACATACACACCCCACATCTTCTTTATCCATTCATCTATGGATGGAATGGACACTTGAGTTGCTTCCATATCTCAGCTACTGTAATTAACGCTGCAATAAATGTAAGGGTACATATATCTTTTCCAACTAGTGTGTTAGTTTTCTTTGGGTAAATACCCAGTAGTGAAATTACTGGATCATATGATAATTCTATTTTTAATTTTTTGAGGAACCTCTATACTGTTTCCCACACTGGTTATATCAATTTGTATTCCTACCAATAGTATACAAGGTTCCTTTTTCTCTACATCCTTGCCAACACTTGTTGATTCTTTCTTTCTTTCTTTTAAATGTTTTATTTATTTTTGAGAGAGAGAGAGAGAGAGAGAGAGAGAGAGAGAGCAAGCTGGGGAGAGGTAGAGAGAGAGAGGGAGACACAGAATCTGAAGCTGGCTCCAGTCTCTGAGGTGTCAGAACAGAGCCTGACATGGGACTTGAACTCTGAATGGCAAGATCATGACCTGAGCCAAAGTCAGACACTTAACCAACTGAGACACCCAGGCGCCCCATCATTTGTTAATTCTTGTGTTTTTTATTTTAGCCATTCTGACAGAGGTAAGGTGACATCTCATTGTGGTTTTGATTTGCATTTTCCTGATGATAAATGATATTGAGCATCTTTTCAAGTGTTTGTTCACTGAGACCATTTTATTTTGTTATGTTTTGTTTTATTTTATTTTATTTAAGATTTTTTATTTTTAAGTAATCTCTACACCCAACGTCATGCTCGAACTCACAAACTTGATATCAAGAGTCTCACACTCCACTGACTGAGCCAGTCAGGAGGACCATGTTAGATTTACAGAAAATCTGAGGAGATAGTACAGAGAATTTCCGTATACTATACACCCAATTATTATTACACCCCTATTAATATACCTTTATTATTAACATCTTACATTAGAATGGTACATTCATTTATTACAATTAATGAGCAATATTGATACGTTACTATTAACAAAGGTCCATAGTTTATTAAGATTTCCTTGGGTTTTTACCTAATATTCTAGATCCCATCCAGGATACCATGTTACATTTAATTGTCTTGCCTCCTTCATTTCCTCTTGGCTGTGACAGTTTCTCAGACTTTCCATGGTTTTTTTTTTCTTTATGTTTATTTTTGAGAGAGAGAGAGTGTGTGAACTGGGAAGGGACAAAGAGAGAGGGAGATACAGAATCCCAAGCAGCCTCCAGGCTCTTAACCTCAGCACAGATCCCGACGAGCCAAGAGATCATGACCTGAGCTGAAGTTGGACGCTTAACAGACTGAACCACCCAGGGGCCCCTCAGACTTTCCATGTTTTTGATAACTTGACAGTTTTGAGGAGTACTTGTCAGGTATTTTATAGAATATCCCTCTATTGGGATTTGTCTGATGTTCTCCTCATAATCACACTGAGGTTATGGATTTGGAGGAGGAAGACTGCAGAGGTAAAGTATCATGTTCATCCTGTCCTACCAAGGGCACATATTATGTACATGATTTAACACTGTTGATATTGACCTGAATCACCTGGCTACAATAGTGTTTGTCAGAGTTCTTTGCCAAGTTACTCCCCCCGACCTCCACCTCCATACATACTGTACTCTTTTTTTTTTTTAATTTTTTTTAACGTTTATTTTATTTTTGAGACAGAGAGAGACAGAGCATGAACGGGGGAGGGTCAGAGAGAGGGAGACACAGAATCTGAAACAGGCTCCAGGCTCCGAGCTGTCAGCACAGAGCCCGACGCGGGGCTCGAACTCACGGACCGTGAGATCATGACCTGAGCCAAAGTCGGCCGCTTAACCGACTGAGCCACCCAGGCGCCCCCATACTGTACTCTTTAGAAAAGTCACTATGTAGAGCCCACACTTATGTTCCCTTTCCTTGTTGATGGAGTGTCTGTATAAATCATTTGGAATTCTACACAGATTTGTCTCCTCTTCCGATTGATATATTTATTCAATCAATTATATCAGTATGGACTTGTGGACATATCTTACTTATGCTTTGGGTTATAATCCAATACTTCTATATTTATCTTGTTGCTCAAAGTGTTCCAGCTTTAGCCATTGGAAACTTGTATCTACAGGATTTTAGGTGAGGTTTTGTGTTGTATTTTTACAAAAATTAGGTAAACTGTACATATTAGTCTTAAATTGATTTTATATACTATATACAATGTCCATAACTCTTAGTAAAAATAACAAAGGTCTTACACATTCTTTTTTAGTAGTTATGTAACATATCATATTGTTCATATACATAATGGATTCTACTGTTGCCTTACTGATGGACATTGTTTTAGGATTTTTTCTTTTCTTTTCTTTTGTAGTCAAAAACAATACAGCCATAAACATTCTTGTACTTATTCCCAAAGTGGGAACGTGGGGTCAAAGAGCATGTATGTTTTGCATTTTAGTAAATATTATCATTTCATTTCCCAAAAGGATTGTAACCATTCACCTTTCTAATAGCAAGGAATGAAAGTGCCCTTTTTTCCACATTCTTATTAGCAGTGGATATCATTTCTTTTTTTTTTTAAGATTTTATTTTTTTAAGTAATCTCTACACCCAATGTGGGGCTCGAAGTCACAACCCTGAGATCAAGAGTTACACACTTCAGGAGTGCCTGGGTGGCTCAGTCGGTTGAACATCTGACTTCAGCTCAGGTCATGATCTCACAGTTTGTCAGTTCAAGCCCTGCATTTGACACTGTGCTGACAGCATGGAGCACGGAGCCTGGAGCCTGCTTCGGATTCTGTGTCACCCTCTCTCTCTGCCCCTCCCCTGCTCACACGCACACTCACTCTCTCTCTCTTTCAAAAATAAATAAACATTAAAAATTTTTTTTAAAAAAGAAAAGAGTTGCACGCTTCAGTGATTGAGCCAGCCGGGTGCCTTGGATGTCATTTCTGTATTTTTATTGATATGATGGCAGCATCATTGTTTCTTTAACTGGAATTTCCCTGATCAGTAGACAGGGTAAGGATTTTTTTATGTTTATGGGCCATTTGAGTTTCTTCTTGGAATTGCCTGTTCATATCCTTTGCTCACTTCTCCGTCAGATTGTTTAGCTTTTTTTTCACAATTTATAGAGGCTTTTTTGTATAGTAGTAATTGTAAATGTATGTCTTTCATATGTGTGGCAAATATTTTTTTACCAATTGGTCATTTATTTTTTACTTTGTTTTGGTGTTTTCTGCAGTCCAAAAATACATATTTTTTTTGGTAGTTAAATTTGCCAGTCATTTCCGTTAAGGCCTCTGGGTTTGCCTTATTTTAGAAGGTTTCTCTCACCCACGGTTTTATAAATGCTTTCTTATGGTTTCTTCTAATACTTTAAATTGTGGTCATTTAAAAAAGATTTAAGGGGCGCCTGGGTGGCTCAGTCAGTTAAGCATCTGACTTCGGCTCAGGTCATGAGCTCACAGTTTGTGAGTTCAAGCCCCACATTGGGCTTTGTGCTGATAGCTCAGAGCCTGGAGCTTGCTTGCTTCAGATTCTGTGTCTGCCTCGTTCTCTGCCCCTCCCCCATTCATATTCTGTCTCTCTCTCTCTCTCTCTCAAAAATACATAAACATTTTTAAAAAAGATTTAGTATTGTAGCATTTCATGTGAAATATAAGACTTATAACAATATATAGTTGACCCTTGAACAATGCAACGGTTAGGGATGCCAACCGATGCCCAGTCAAAAATCCACGTATAACTTTTGACTCCTCCAGAACTTACATATTCACCTATTGTTGATCAGAAGCCTTACCGATAACATAAACAGTTAATTAACAGATATTTTGTATGTTGTATGTATTATATGCTGTATTCATACAATAAAGTAAGTTAGAGAAAATGTCATTAAATTCTACACCTGAAACTAATATTATACTGTATGTTAACTAATTGGAATTTATTTTATTAAAAAAATTGTTTATTTTTAGTTTTGAGAGCAAGACAGAGTGCAAGGAGAGGAGTGGCAGAGAAAGGGGAAGACACAGAATCTAAAGCAGGCTCCAGGCTCTGAGCTATCAGCACAGAGCCCAATATGGGCCTCGAACTCATGAACTATAAGATCATGACCTGAGCCAAAAGACACTTAACTGACTGAGCCACCCAGGTGCCCCACTAACTGGAATTTAAATAAAAACTTGAAAAAAAAGAAAAAGAAAAAGTGTAAGAATATACATTTACAGTGCTGTACTGTATTTAGTGGAAAAAAATGATGTTTGAGTGGACCTGCTCCATTCAAACCCATGTTGCTCAAGGGTCAACTATAATTCCATTTACACCCCCAATATTATCCTTTGTCCCATTGTAGTCTGATATTTCATGTGTATATACAAACCTTGTAATACGATATTACTGTTTTTGCTTTAAACAATTGTCTTTTATTTTTTTGTTTTGTTTTTTGGGTTTTTTTTGTGGAGAGAGAAAGAGAAAGAGCTCTTGAGCATGGGAGAGGGGCAGAAGGAGAGGAAGAGATAGAATCTTAAGCAGGCCCCACACCCAGTACAGAGCCTGACTCAGGGCTCCATCTCATGACTGAGATCATGACCTGAGCCAAAATCAAGAGTCAGAGGCTTAACCAATTGAGCTACCCAGGCGCACCTAACCAGTTGTCTTTTTTTTTTTTTTAATGTTTATTCAGTTTTGAGAGAGAGAGACAGAGACAGAGACAGAGCAAGTGAGGGAGGGGCAGAGAGAAAGGGAGACACAGAATCCCAAGCAGGTTCCAGGCTCTGAGCTGTCAGCACAGAGCCCGATTCGGAGCCCGAACTCACGAACTGCTAGATGGTGACCTGAGCCCAAATCAGACACTTAACCAACTGAGCCAGCCAGGCGCCCTTAAGCAGTTGTCTTTTAAAGAAATAAGAAAACAGGGGTGCCTGGCTGGCTCAGTTGGTAAAGTATGTGACTCTTGATCTCAGGTTGTGAGTTTGAGCCCCAAGTTGGGTGTAGAGATTACTTAAAAAAATAAGAAAATGTAAAAAACAAATTTTTCCGGGGCGCCTGGTGGCGCAGTCGGTTAAGCGTCCGACTTCGGCCAGGTCACGATCTCGCGCGGTCTGTGAGTTCGAGCTCCGTGTCAGGCTCTGGGCTGATGGCTCGGAGCCTGTTTCCGATTCTGTGTCTCCCTCTCTCTCTGCCCCTCCCCCACTCATGCTCTGTCTCTCTCTGTCCCAAAAATAAATAAACGTTGAAAAAAAAAAATAAAAAATAAAAAAAACACAAATTTTCCATGTTCACTGAGATATATAGTTAACCTATAATTTAGAAGAAAAAATTAAAAATATTTATCTACGTATTTATTATTTACAGTGCTCTTTTTAAAAAAAATTTTTTTTTTCAACATTTATTTATTTTTGGGACAGAGAGAGACAGAGCATGAACGGGGGAGGGGTGGAGAGAGAGAGGGAGACACAGAATCGGAAACAGGCTCCAGGCTCTGAGCCATCAGCCCAGAGCCTGACGCGGGGCTCGAACTCACCGACAGCGAGATCGTGACCTGGCTGAAGTCGGACGCTTAACCGACTGCGCCACCCAGGCGCCCCTACAGTGCTCTTTTAAAAATTTTTTTGAAATGTTTATTTTTGAGAAAGAGAGACAGAGTGTGATCAGGGGAGGAGCAGAGAGAGACACACACAGAATCTGAAGCAGGCTCCAGGCTATCCGTGTAGAGCCTGACATGGGGCTTGAACTCAAGAACTGTAAGATCATAACCTGAGCTGAAGTCAAGTGCTCAACCAACTGAGCCACCCAGGTGCCCCTTAAGATTTTGTTTTTAAGTGATCTATCTACCCAGAGTGGGACTCGACTTGAAAGCACAACCCCAAGATCAAGAGTCACATGCCCTACCCGCTGAGCCAGCCAGGCACCCCCTAGTTCAGCAGTTTAAAGATATTGCTCTGATATCTTCTGGCATTTGCTACTGCTGAGAAGGGCGTTGTCACATTTATTCTTTTCTACCTATATGTAAATGTGTCTTTTCCCTTCTGGCTACTGCTTAGACTTTCTCTTTATCAGTGTTTTCAGTGCTTTGAATATTATGTTTTCAGGAGTGTGTTTGTATTTATCTTCCTTGAGGTTCGCTGAGCTTCTTAGATCTGTAGGATGATGTTTTCTGCCAAATTTGGGAAATTTGGGCCCTTCTTTCTTCACAAGGTTTTTCTATCCTTTTATCTCTTTTTTACATTTAAAAAATTTTTACATTTTTTACATATTATACATTTTTAATATGTTTTACATTTAAAAATTTTTTACATTTTAATATTTTTTACATTTTAAATATTTCTTATTACAGATATGTTACAGTTTGATATTACCCTATAGGGACACTGAGACTCTTTTCATTTTTTTCTCAACTTTTTTCCCTTTGTTTTTCAATTTAGATCATTGTTATTGATCCTTCAAGCTTTACTCTGCACTTTTTTAATCTTTTCATTTAATGATTTTTCATTTAATGATTGTACTTACCTATTCTATAGATCCCATTTTTTGTATCTTCCATTTCTCTGCTGGGTGGTTTCCTCATGTTTATAATAGTTGTGTTAAATCCTTCTACTAATTCCAACATCTGGGTCCTCTTGGGGTCTTTTTCCATTGACTTTCTGTAGATTGTGTGTCTTGTTTTCCTTCATCCTTGCAAAGGTAATAATTTTTTATTGTATAGTAGACATGAATGACACATTGTAGGGCATCTGAATTTTGTTGCATGCTTTTTAGTGGTTTGAGTTTTGTTCTGGTAGGTGGTGAAATTACTGGTGGAGCCTGTTGTACCTATCAGGTTTGGTTTTAAGTTTTCTTTGGGAGAGTCTCTTGGTATTGTCTTTGGTTCTAGGGCATGGCCCTTACTCTAGGACATAGTCCTTAGTCCCATCGCACGGCCTTTTGGAGTCTTAACTGAATGCCCAAGATGTTCAGCAGGCCTATTCTGGTTAGGTTTGAACTCTAACATGTTCCAACACTGAGCAAACTGTGGTATCTCTGATCAGCTCCCGGCCCTGAGCAGTTGTGCTCTGCTAATCCTCCCAGAGGCTCACTCTGTACACACATAGCCCACAGCCCAGCCTTCTTTGGTCAAAGACTCAAGAAGTCTGTGTAGACTTCTGCCTCCTCCTACTCCCTGTTGCATTATTCTCTGCTCTTCTGTACCCTGACCTGCAAGTTCCTGCTGCTTCAGCATCTCTGAATACTGATTTCTGCCTCTTAAGCTTGGGAAGACCACTCCTTTGCTTGGGATTCACTGCAGTTGGGTAATTATCCCCAGGCAGAAAGCCAGGACAAACGTGGGACTCATCTAGTCTATTTCGCTTTTTCTCCAGAATCATAGTCTATGTTGCCTGTTTTCCAATGCCTGAAAACAATCATCTCCAGTTTTAGAGTTGTTTAGTATTAGAGGATTAGCTCATCATCACTGGAGTGGAAGTCCTACTTAAAAAAAAATTTTTTTTTTAATGTTTATTTATTTTTGAGAAAGAGAGAGACAGAGTGTGAGCAGGGGAGGGGCAGAGAGGGAAGGAGACACAGAATCGGAAGCAGGCTCCAGGCTCCAAGCTGTCAGCACAGAGCCTGATACAGGGCTTGAACTCATGAACTGTGAGATTGTGCCCTGAGATGAAGTTGGATGCTTAACCAACTGAGCCACCCAGGCATCCTACTTTCTTTTTGTAACATCTTTCTTGTCTTTTTGTAAGCATCTTTTTAGAGGTATCATTGGCATACAATACATTGTATACATTTACTTATTTAAGTTTTATTTATTTATTTTGAGGCCAGGGGGAGGGACAGAGAATGAGGGAGAGAATCCCAAGCAGGCTCTGTAGTGTCAGCTCAGAGCCCAATGTGGAGCTCAAAGCCACGAACTGTGAGAGCATGACTTGAGGCAAAATCAAGAGTCAGATTAACTGACTGAGCTACCCAGGTGCCCCTACGTTGTACATGTTTAAAGTGTATAATTGATGCATTTTGATTTATGCATATACCCATGCAACCATCACCATAATGAAGAAATGAAGATAATGAACACATCTACTACCCCCAAGTTTCCTCTTGTTCTTTAAAACTGAAGACAGTTCAGTTGTAAAACCATCTGTACTTGGTGCCTTCTAAGATGATTGATACTTATCTTTCCCATCTCTTTTATAGTTATTAATTTATTTAGGCCTTCTTTCTCTTCTTCTTGGTTTTTTTTTTTTTTTTTTTTGGTTTTTTTTTTTTTTTTTTTTTTTGGCCAGGATATATTCCCCTAGATTTTCTAATTATCTGGCATAGAGCTACACATAATATCCTCTTTTAATTGCTATTATTGCTGGTTATATTTCCTTTCTCATTCACGATTACTGTTTATTATTGTTTTTTATATACTTTACCCTCTATTCAGGCTTGCCAAGATATTTTTTCTCTCCTATTTTATTGGTCCTTTCAAATTCTTTAAACTATTTTTGACAAATTGTTATTATGTTTAGTTATTTTTTAAAGTTTATTTATTTTGAGAGAGAGCAGGGGGAGGGGGTGGAGAGATAGGAGAGAGAACATCCCAAGCAGGCTCTGCACTGTCAGTAGGAGGCCCACGTGGGGCTCATATCTCGCAAACCATGAGATCATGACCTGAGTCAAACTCAAGAGTCAGAGGCTTAACCTACTGAACCACCCAGGGGCCCCTATTTTGTTAATTTTAGATTTTAACTTTTTTGGAATTTTCTTTCCATTTTATTTGGGTTTACGCAGTTCTTATACTAACTTTAAATTTTGAATATTTAATTCATTCATCTTTTTTTGAATAATAAAAACCTTTAAGACTCTAAAACTCACAGGGCACCTGGGTGGCTCAGTCAGTTAAGTGTCTGACTTCAACTCAGGTCACGATCCTGTGGTTGCGGGTTTGAGCCCCATGTTGGGCCCTGTGCTGACAGCTCAGAGCCTGAAGCCTGCTTCAGATTCTGTGTCTCCCTCTCTCTTTGCCCCTCCCCTGCTCACACTCTGTTTCTCTCTTGCTCTCAAAAATAAATAAAACGTTAAAAAAAAAAAGACTCTACAATTCCCTGTGAGTACATCTTTAGCAGTATTCCTATGTCTGGTATGAAGTGTTTTATTCATAAGATTATAGACAACTTGAAATTTCACTTTTTGATTTTACTTCTTTAGGAAAGTATTTCTTAACTTCCAAGTCGTTACATTTTCCTCCTATATTTGTTGCTGATATTTAGTTTTCCTGGATTATGTTCAGAGAATGCAGCCTATGTAATCTCTACTATTTGGAGTCTTTGAAAGATTTTTAAAAATATTCTTGTATTGGAGGACCTGGCTGGCTCAGTCACTGGAGCCTGAAGCTCTTGATCTGGGGGTCATGAGTTCAAGTCCCATTTTAGAGATAGAGATTACTTAAAAATAAAATCTTAAAATATGTATTCTTGCATTTTTTTACTACAATGGTTTTTAGCACATTCACAAGGTTATGCAGCTATCATTACATTACATCATCACCTCAAAAATAAACTTCATACCCCTTAGCAGTTATTCCCCTCAGCCCTTACCCCCTAAAGTCCTAGGCAGCCACTAATCTACTTTCTGTCTCTATAGATTTGCTTATTCTGAACATTTCATACGAGTGGAATTATATAATATGTGGTATTTTTGGTTGGCTTTTTCCATTCAACATAATATTTTTAAGTTTCAAGCATTTTGTAGCATGTATCAGTAATTCGTTCATTTTTTCATTGTTGCATAATATTCTATTCATGGATATAACTACAGTTTATCCATTCATCAGTTGATACACATTTGGCTTATTTCTACTTTTTACCTATTATGAATAATGCCATTTGCTTTTTGTTTGCATTTATCTCACATATATATTTTAACATATTTTAAAATGTTTATTTATTTATTTTGGGGGGGGCAGGCAGAGAGAGAGAGAGAGAGAGAGAGGGAGAGAGAGAATTCCAAGCAGACCCTACCCTGATGGTGCAGAGTTCGATATGGAGCTTGATACCATGACTGAGCCATCCAGGCGCCCCTATCTGGCATATATTTGACCATGTATAAATCTGTTTTCATTCATTCTTTTCTTTTAAGTAATCCACCCAACATGGAGCTCTGACTCATGTCCCTGAGATCAAGAGTCGCTTGCTCTATGGACCGAGCCAGTCAGGCACCCCCATTTGTTGAATTAATCAATCAATTAATTAATTAAAGTAGGCTTCACATCCAGTGCAGAGCCCAATGAGCTTGAACTCATGACCTTGAGATCAAGACCTGAGCTGAAATCAAGAGTAGGCCACTTAACCAACTGAGTCACCTGGGTGCCCCCATTCATTTATTTATAACCTTTCGTTGTCACATTGTTTAGACTGGTCTAAAAAAAAAATCCAATTTAACAATATCTGTTTGAAAGGGGGAATTCAGCCTGTTTATTGTATAATAACAGATACATCGGATGTTATTCCTTTTGTTCTATTTTATGCTTACTATTTATTCTACTTTATGATTCCCTTTGTCCTTTTCCTTACTTTTATGCCTTAATCACATTTCCTTATCTCCCTGTTATGTTAGTAATCTATACACCCAAAGTGGGGCTCAAATTCACAACCCCAAGATCAAAAGTCACATGTTCTTCTGACCAAGTCAGCCAGGCACCCCACTCTCCCTGTTATTTTAGAAGCTCTACTATGCTATTTACTTCTACCATGGTTACCTTCCCATAGCTGTATTTTTTTTATTAACATACTACAATTAAATAATGACTAAGTCTTTAGGGCACATTTATTTCTCTGTTCTTTCCCATTCTCAATGCCTCCATTTCGCTACACTAGATTGACATTTCTAGTCCAGGTTTTTTTGTTTGTTTTTTATATTCTACCATTTTAATTAGATTAATTAGATTTATCTTTAATTCATTTCTTTGTTGTTTTTTATTATTTTTTTAATTTTTAAATTTTTTTTGTTTTTTAATTTTTAAAAAATTTTTAATGTTTATTCATTATTGAGAGACAGAAAGACAGAGCATGAGCATGGGAGGGGCAGAGAGAGACGGAGACACAGAATCCAAAGCAGGCTCTGGGCTCTGAGCTGTCAGCACAGAGCCCGACACGGGGCTTGAACTCACAAACTGCAAGATCATGACCTGAGCGAAGTCGGACATTTAACCGACTGAGCTACCCAGGTGCCCCATTTCTTTGTTTTTTAAAGAGGAGGGAAGAGAATCTATTTATTTATTTATTTATTTATTTATTTATTTATTTTGAGGGAGAAAGAGACAGCACGAGTCAGGGTGGGGCAGAGAAAGAGACAGAGAGAGATTCCCAAGCAGGCTCCATGCTGCCAGCACAGAGCCCAATGCGGGGCTTGAACCCATGAAACCGGAAGATCATGACCTGTGCCAAAACCAAGAGTAGGATGCTTAACTGACTGAGCCACCCAGGCCCCCCCTACTAATTTTTTAATGTTTAGTTTTGAAAGAGAGAGCATGAGCAGGGGTTGGGGAAGAGAAAGAGGATCTCTCAGAGGCAGAGGATCTGAAGCAGGCTCTGCAGGACTCGAACTCACTAACTCACTGAGTGAGATAATGACCCTAGCCAAAGTCATTGAAAAATTGAGCCACCCACGTGACTTTTCGTTTCTTCTGTTTTGAACAAGTTTTTCTTTTTTTTAAAAATTTTTTTAACGTTTATTTATTTTTGAGACTGAGAGAGACAGAGCATGAACGGGGGAGGGGCAGAGAGAGAGGGAGACACAGAATTGGAAGCAGGCTCCAGGCTCTGAGCCATCAGCCCAGAGCTCGACGCGGGGCTCGAACTCAACGACCGCAAGATCGTGACCTGAGCTGAAGTCGGACGCCTAACCGACTGAGCCACCCAGGTGCCCCTTGAACAAGTTTTTTAAACACTTTACAACTTTCTCAGAAGGTGGCTAAAGAAGGAAAGTGAATTATCTTTTTTGACAAAGTAGTATTTTGCTTTTTACCAAAAAAAAAAAAAAAAAGAAAGAAAAAAAAAAAAGAAGAAGAAGACTGCCTATGTGACCACAATGCCATCTCAGTTGGGTGAGCAGGATGTGTGTTGATGTTCAAGGATAATTTTCTGTTTGGGGAAGTCAGCATATACACTTACCCAGCCCAACAGTACTCATGGAGAATACAGATGTGTGCTGTGCCTCCCTTTGCCCTGTACTTGTTCATCTGTCTGGAATGTTTCCTTTCTTCCACATCTGTTTCTATCTTCCCAGGCTCCTCTCTTTCAGAGCCCTTTTCTGACCCAAACCAGATGTGGGCACCTCCTTTGAAGCCCACAAGGTTCCTTGTTTATATCTCTTCTGATACTTACCTCATTCACTGGGCCTTGTATTACTGAGGTTTGAGTATTTTCATACCTTCACCTCTCCCCTCTTCTCTTTCTAGGAGAAAAAATACAAGGTATCTTGTCTTTGTATCCCCAGTGTACATAGTCCCTGGCACATAATACATGCTGAACTGAAATGACCAGAATGTATTATATGGGTCAAGGAATCGCCCACTTGGCAAGAAAAGAAAGAAAGAAAGAAAGAAAGAAAGAAAGAAAGAAAGAAAGAAAGAAAGA